>NC_091985.1:125033014-125235528 GCF_044704955.1 Pristiophorus japonicus | reverse complement strand
AGAGATCGTGGGGGAGAGATCGGGGGGAGAGATCGAGGGGAGAGATCTGGGGGAGAGATCGAGGGGAGAGATTGGGGGGAGAGATCGGGGGGAGAGATCGTGGGGGAGAGATCGGGTAGAGAGATCGTGGAGGGAGACATCCGAGGAGGAGAGATCGCGGGGAGTAGAGATTGGGTGGGGGGGAGATCGGTGGGGGGGAGAGATCGAGGGGAGAGATTGCGGGAAGAGATCGGGGGGAGAGTTCGGGCGGGGAGAGATCAGGGGGGGGGAGAGATTGGGGGGGAGAGATCGGGGGGGAGAGATTGTGGGGCAGAAATTGGGGGGGAGACATCAGGGGAGAGATCGGGGGGAGAGATCGGGGGGAGAGATCGGGGGGAGAAATCACGGGCAGAGCTCACGGGGAGAGATCGGGGGGAGAGATCACGGGGAGAAATTGGGGTGTGAGATCGGGGGGAGAGATCAAGCGGAGCGATCGGGGTGAGAGATCACGGGGAGAGATCGGGGGAGAGATCACGGGGAGAGCTCACCGGGAGAGATCTGGGTGAGAGATCGCGGGGCGAGATCGAGGGGAGAGGTCGGGGGGAGAGATCGCGGGGAGAGATCGGGGGGAGAGATCGGGGGGGAGAGATCGGGGGGAAGAGATCGGGGGGGAGAGATCGGGGGGAGAGATTGAGGGGGAGAGATCGGGGGGAGAGATCGGGGGGAGAGATCCGGGGGGAGAGATCACGGCGAGAGATCGGGGTGAGAAATCGTGAGGAGAGATCGAGGGGAGAGATCGAGGGGAGAGATCGGGGGGAGAGATTGGGGGGAGAGATCGCGGGCAGAGATCGGGGGCAGAGATTGCTGGGAGTGATCGGGAGGAGAGATCGCGGGGAGAGATCGGGGGGAGAGATCTGGTGGAGAGATTGGGGGGACAGATCGAGGAGATCGCGGGGAGAGATCGGGGGGAGAGATCGGGGGAGAGATCGGGGGGAGAGATCGAGGGGAGAGATCGGGGGGGGAGATCGTGAGGAGAGATTGGGCGGGAAGAGATCGGGGGGGAGATTGTGGGGCAGAAATTGGGGGGGGAGATCGGGGGGAGAGATCGGGGGGAGAGATCACGGGGAGAAATTGGGGTGTGAGATCGGGGGGAGAGATCGAGCGGAGCGATCGGGGTGAGAGATCGCGGGAGAGATCGGGGGGAGAGATCACGGGGAGAATTCGCGGGGAGAGATCTGGGTGAGAGATCGCGGAGCGAAATCGAGGGGAGAGATCGGGGGGAGATATCGCAGGGAGAGATCGCGGGGAGAGATCGCGGGGAGTGATCGGGGGGAGAGATCGGGGGAGAGATCGCAGGGAGTGATCGGGGGGGAGAGATCGGGGGAGAAATCGCGGGGAGAGATCGGGGGGAGAGATCGGGGGGGAGAGATCGGGGGGGAGAGATCGTGGGGAGAGATCGGGAGGAGAGATCGGGGTGAGAAATCGCGAGGAGAGATCGAGGGGAGAGATCGAGGGGAGATATCAGGGGGAGAGATTGGGGAGAGAGATCGCGGGCAGAGATCGGGGGGAGAGATCGGGGGGACAGATCGAGGAGATCGCGGGGAGAGATCGGGGGGAGAGATCGGAGGGAGAGATCGGGGGGTGGGGGGGGAGATCGCAGGGAGAGATCCGGTGGGGAGATCGGGGGGAGGCAGATCGCGGGGAGAGATCACGGGGAGAGCTCACGGGGAGAGATCAGGGGGAGAGATCGGAGGGAGAGATTGGGGGGGGAGATCGGGGGGGGGAGAGATCGGGGGGAGAGATCGGGGGGGGAGAGATTGAGGGGAGAGATCATGGGCAGAGCTCGCGGGGAGAGATCGGGGGGAGAGATCACGGGGAGAAATTGGGGTGTGAGATCGGGGGGAGAGATCGAGCGGAGCGATCGGGGTGAGAGATCGCGGGGAGAGATCGGGGTTGAGAGATCACGGAGAGAGCTCACGGGGAGAGATCTGGGGGAGAGATCACGGGGTGAGATCGAGGGGAGAGATTGAGGGGAATGATCGGGGGGTAGAGATTGCGGGCAGAGATCGAGGGGGAGAGATCGCGGGGAAAGATCGAGGGGGAGAGATCGCGGGGAGAGATCGAGCAGAGCGATCGGGGGGAGAGATCGGGCAGAGAGATCGAGGGGGAGAGATTGTGGGGGAGAGATTGGCGGGGAGAGATCGGGGGGGGAGAAATTGTGGGGGAGAGATCGGGGGGAGGGATTGTGGGGGAGAGATCGGGGGAGAAATTGTGGGGGTGAAATCGGGGGGAGCGATCGGGGGGAGAGATCGCGGGGAGAGAGATTGTGGGGGAGAGATCGGGCGGAGAGATTGTGGGGGAGAGATCAGGGGGAGCGATCGGGGGGAGCGATCGGGTGGAGAGATCGCGGGGAGAGAGATTGTGGGGGAGAGATCGGGGACGGTGAGAGATCGGGGGTAGATCGGGGGGGAGAGATTGTGGGGGAGAGATCGGGGAGGGGGAGAGATCGCGGGGAGAGATCGGGAAGAGATCGGGGGGAGAGATCGAGGGGAGAGATCGAGGGGAGAGATCGGGGGGGAGATCGCGGGGAGAGATCGGGGGGAGAGATCGGGGGGAGAGCTTGCGGGGAGAGATCGAGGGGAGAGATCGGGGGGTAGAGATCGGGGGAGAGATCGGGGGAGAGATCGGGGGGAGAGATCGGGTGGAGAGATCGAGGGGAGAGATCGGGGGGAGAGATCGGGGGGAGAGATCGAGGGGAGAGATCGGGTGGAGTGATCGGGGGGTAGAGATCGGGGGGAGAGATCGAGGGGAGAGATCGGGGGGAGTGATCGGGGGGAGTGATCGGGGTGTAGAGATCGCAGGCAGAGATCGAGGGGAGAGATCGGGGGGGAGAGATTGGGGGGGAGAGATCGGGGGGAGAGATCGAGGGGGAGAGATCGGGGGGGAGAGATCGGGGGAGAGATCGGGGGGAGAAATCGCGGGGAGAGATCAGGGGGAGAGATCACGGAGCGAGATCGAGGGGAGAGATCGGGGGGAGAGATCGGGGGGGAGAGATCGGGGGAGAGATCGGGGGGAGAAATCGCGGGGAGAGATCAGGGGGAGAGATCGGGGGGGAGAGATTGGGGTGAGAAATCGCGAGGAGAGATCGAGGGGAGAGATCGAGGGGAGAGATCAGGGGGAGAGATTGGGGGGAGAGATCGCGGGCAGAGATCGGGGGGAGAGATTGCTGGGAGTGATCGGGAGGAGAGATCGCGGGGAGAGATCGGGGGGAGAGATCGGGGGGACAGATCGAGGAGATCGCGGGGAGAGATCGGGGGGAGAGATCGGAGGGAGAGATCGTGGGGGCGAGATCGGGGTGGGGGGGGAGATCGCAGGGAGAGATCCGGGGGGGAGATCGGGGGGAGGGAGATCGCGGGGAGAGATCGGGGGGGAGAGATCAGGGGGAGAGATCGGAGGGAGAGATCTGGGGGGGAGATCGGCGGGGGGGAGAGATCGGGGGGAGAGATCGAGGGGAGAGATCGGGGGGGGAGAGATTGAGGGGAGAGATCACGGGCAGAGCTCGCGGGGAGAGATCGGGGGAGAGATCACGGGGAGAAATTGGGGTGTGAGATCGGGGTTGAGAGATCACGGGGAGAGCTCGCGGGGAGAGATCTGGGGGAGAGATCACGGGGTGAGATCGAGGGGAGAGATTGAGGGGAATGATCGGGGGGTAGAGATTGCGGGCAGAGATCGGGGGGAGAGATCGAGGGGAGAGATCGAGGGGAGAGATCAGGGGGGGAGATCGCGGGGAGAGATCGGGGGGAGAGATCGGGGGGAGAGCTTGCGGGGAGAGATCGAGGGGAGAGATCGGGGGGTAGAGATCGGGGGAGAGATCGGGGGAGAGATCGGGGGGAGAGATCGGGTGGAGAGATCGAGGGGAGAGATCGGGGGGAGAGATCGGGGGGAGAGATTGAGGGGAGAGATCGGGTGGAGTGATCGGGGGGTAGAGATCGGGGGAGAGATCGAGGGGAGAGATCGGGGGGAGTGATCGGGGGGAGTGATCAGGGGGTAGAGATCGCAGGCAGAGATCGAGGGGAGAGATCGGGGGGAGAGATTGGGGGGGAGAGATCGGGGGAGAGATCGAGGGGGAGAGATCGCGGGGAGAGATCGAGGGGGAGAGATCGCGGGGAGAGATCGGGGGGGAGAGATCGCGGGGAGAGATCGGGGGGAGAGATCGGGGGAGAGATCACGGGGAGAGATCGAGGGGTGAGATCGGGGGGGAGAGATCTGGGGGAGAGATCGGGGGAGAGATCGGGGGGTGAGATCGGGAGGAGAGATCTGGGGAGAGATAGAAGGGAGAGATCGGGGGGAGAGATCGCGGGGAGCGATCGGGGGGAGAGATCAGGGGAGAGATCACGGGGAGAGATCGAGGGGTGAGATCGGGGGGGAGAGATCTGGGGAGAGATCGGGGGGAGAGATCGGGGGAGAGATCACGGGGAGAGATCGAGGGGGAGAGATCGCGGGGAGAGATCGAGGGGGAGAGATCGCGGGGGGAGATCGGGGGAGAGATAGAAGGGAGAGATCGGGGGGAGAGATCGCGGGGAGCGATCGCGGGGAGAGATCGAGGGGGAGAGATCGCGGGGAGAGATCGAGGGGGAGAGATCGCGGGGAGAGATCGGGGGAGAGATCGGGGGAGAGATCACGGGGAGAGATCGAGGGGTGAGATCGGGGGGGAGAGATCTGGGGGAGAGATCGGGGGAGAGATCGGGGGGTGAGATCGGGGGGAGAGATCTGGGGAGAGATAGAAGGGAGAGATCGGGGGGAGAGATCGCGGGGAGCGATCGGGGGGAGAGATCGGGGGAGAGATCACGGGGAGAGATCGAGGGGAGAGATCGGGGTGAGAGATCGCGGAGAGAGATCGGGGGGAGAGATTGAGGGGAGAGATTGAGGGGAGAGATCGGGGGGAGACCGCGGGGAGAGATCGTGGTGAGAGATCGTGGAGAGAGATCGGGGGGAGAGATTGAGGGGAGAGATCAGGGGGAGAGATCGCGGGGAGGGATCGGGGTGAGAGATCAGGGGGAGAGATCGGCGGGGAGAGATCTGTGTGAGAGATCGCGGGGAGTGATCGGGGGGAGAGATCGGCGGGGAGAGATCGAGCAGAGAGATCGAGGGGAGAGATCGGTGGGAGAGATCGGGGGGAGAGATCGGGGTGAGATATCGGGGGGAGAGATCGGCGGGGAGAGATCGGGGTGAGAGTTCGCGGGGAGAGAACAGGAGGAGAGATCGAGCAGAGAGATCGGGGGAAGAGATCGAGGGGAGAGATCAGGGGAGAGATCGCGGGGAGGGATCGGGGTGAGAGATCGGGGGGAGAGATCGTGGAGAGAGATCGGGAGGAGAGATCGGCGGGGAGAGATCGAGCGGAGAGATCGGGGGCGGGAGAGATTGCAGGGAGAAATCGGGGGGGTAGAGATCGGGGGGGGAGAGATCGGGGGGGAGAGATTGGGGGGAGGGATTGGGGGGGAGGGATTTGGGGGAGCGATTGTGGGGAGAGATCGGGGGGGAGAGATCGGGGAAGAGATCGGGGGAAGAGATCTGGGTGAGAGATCACGGAGCGAGATCGAGGGGAGAGATCGGGGGGAGAGATCGGGGGGGAGAGATCGGGGGAGAGATCGGGGGGGAGAAATCGCGGGGAGAGATCAGGGGGAGAGATCGGGGGGGAGAGATTGGGGTGAGAAATCGCGAGGAGAGATCGAGGGGAGAGATCGAGGGGAGAGATCAGGGGGAGAGATTGGGGGGAGAGATTGCTGGGAGTGATCGGGAGGAGAGATCGCGGGGAGAGATCGGGGGGAGAGATCGGGGGGACAGATCGAGGAGATCGCGGGGAGAGATCGGGGGGAGAGATCGGAGGGAGAGATCGGGGGGACAGATCGAGGAGATCGCGGGGAGAGATCGGGGGGAGAGATCGGAGGGAGAGATCGTGGGGGAGAGATCGAGGGGGGGGGGGGGGGAAGATCGCAGGGAGAGATCCGGGGGGGAGATCGGGGGGAGGGAGATCGCGGGGAGAGATCGGGGGGGAGAGATCAGGGGGAGAGATCGGAGGGAGAGATCTGGGGGGGAGATCGGCGGGGGGGAGAGATCGGGGGGAGAGATCGAGGGGAGAGATCGGGGGGGGAGAGATTGAGGGGAGAGATCACGGGCAGAGCTCGCGGGGAGAGATCGGGGGAGAGATCACGGGGAGAAATTGGGGTGTGAGATCGGGGTTGAGAGATCACGGGGAGAGCTCGCGGGGAGAGATCTGGGGGAGAAATCGCGGGATGAGATCGAGGGGAGAGATCTAGGGGGAGAGATCGCGGGGAGAGATCGAGGGGGAGAGATCGCGTGGAGAGATCGAGCAGAGCGATCGGGGGGAGAGATCGGGCAGAGAGATCGAGGGGGAGAGATTGTGGGGGAGAGATCGGCGGGGAGAGATCGGGGGGGGGAGAAATTGTGGGGGAGAGATCGGGGGGAGGGATTGTGGGGGAGAGATCGGGGGAGAAATTGTGGGGGTGAAATCGGGGGGAGCGATCGGGGGGAGAGATCGCGGGGAGAGAAATTGTGGGGGAGAGATCGGGCAGAGAGATTGTGGGGGAGAGATCGGGGGGAGCGATCGGGGGGAGAGATCGCGGGGAGAGAGATTGTGGGGGAGAGATCGGGGACGGTGAGAGATCGGGGGGAGATCGGGGGGGGAGAGATTGTGGGGGAGAGATCGGGGGGGGGAGAGATTGTGGGGGAGAGATCGGGGAGGGGGAGAGATCGCGGGGAGAGATCGGGAAGAGATCGGGGGGAGAGATCGAGGGGAGAGATCGAGGGGAGAGATCAGGGGGGGAGATCGCGGGGAGAGATCGGGGGGAGAGATCGGGGGGAGAGCTTGCGGGGAGAGATCGGGGGGGCGAGATTGTGGGGGAGATATCGGGGGAGAGATCGGGGGTGGAGATCGAGGGGAGAGATCGGGGGGGAGAGATTGTGGGGGAGAGATCGGGGGGAGAGATCGGGGGGCGAAGAGATCGAGGGGGAGAGATCGGGGGTGGAGAGATCGGGGGTAGAGATCGAGCGGAGCGATTGGAGGTGGAGAGATTGTGGGGGAGAGATCGGGGGAAGAGATCGGGGAGGGAGAGAGATCGGGTGGGGACATCGGGGTGGGGTGAGATTGCAGGTGTGTGGGGGCTAGGATTGGAAGATCACAGAGAGGGGGAGAAATAGAGGTTTTAGTGCGAAAGAGAAAGTGAGGGGGTGACTGAGCTTGGGGAGGCTGATCACGGCAGGTTTTCTTGGGGTGCTGGGGGGAAGCATTCCTGGCTCGCAAGCAGTGCTGGAAAAACACTTAGCTGCAAATCGCTGACAAAATCTGAGGAACGGAGCCACATTTAAATATTCTAATTCCCGACCCGCCTCTTGAACGAGCTTTACTCTGATGACCCCAAACCCACCGCGGTTAAACCGGAAGTTGGCGTGATGGCGGCAGGTTGACGTTGGGTTTCACATTTTTAACAATTTAACCCCCCCCCTCCCCCCACCCTGGCATTGTCCCTCCCGTTCTGGTGGGAGCTGGGGGAGGGACAGGGTTAAAATCCCGTCCCCCCTCCCAATGTGCTTATGTGGGACAAAAATGGTTTTAGTTTCCGAAAGTTTTAAACCTTTGGTAAACAGAGGAGAATGCTGAGGGGCGACCTGAAAAAGGTCTTTAATGTTACAAAAGTTTCAAAAGGGTAGGCATAGAGAAGATGTTTCCACTTGTGGGCGAGACCAGAAATAGGGGCCATAAATATAAGATAGTCACTAATAAATCCAATAGAGAATTCAGGAGAAATTTCTTTACCCAGAGAGTGGTTGGAATGTGGAACTCGCTACCACAGGGAGTAGTTGAGGTGAATAGCGGAGATGTATTTAAGGGGATCGAGATAAACACATGAGGGAGAAAGGAATAGAAGGATGTTCTGATGGGGTGAGATGAAGCATGGTGGGAGGGGGCTCATGTGGAGCATAAACACCGGCATGGACCAGTTGTGCCGAATGACCTGGTCCTGTGCTGTAAATACAAGGTAATTCTATGGAACAGGAACAGGGGTACAGGGAAGGTTTTCCGAATGATTATAGAGGCAAGAGGAGCAAATTAGTTGATGAAATACTAGGTCATGATTGAGTCATGTGCAGAAAAGGAGATCATTTACAGGCGGGGCCCTAGTTTAATATCATATCCAGGAGGTGCACCTCCAACAATTTCAGCACTCCTTCAGTACGACACTGGCGTGTCAGCCTAGATCATCTGTTCAAGTTTGTGGAGTGGCTCAGAAGGTGAGACTTCTACCCATTGAGCCAAAGCTGTCACTGAGCATTATTCACTGAATAGTGACCAGGAGCAGGAACCTTAGCTTTCCTACACCACTGAGGTTAATTATAATGACTCTTTTCCCGTCACCCTGTCGCCCTGGGCTAATATTAACTAACTGAGCACAGATCAATATTCTTCCTGCCTCAGTACTGCACCACATGTTACATTTACTCACTGAGGCATCGGTGGAGCCCGATTTTAAACTCTAGGGTCCAGCCAAGGAAGCAGCTTGTTTAGGAGGTGCCTGATATGCAGTGGCATTTGGAAAATGTTAAAAGCTTGATCTAGTCACTGCGCTTAGGCTTAATTTTAGATCAATAGATTTTGCTGGCCAACGGTATTAAGAGATATGGAGCTAAGGCAGGTGGATGGAGTTAGGATACAGATCAACCAGGATCTCATTGAATGAAGAACAGTCTCGAGGGGCTGAATGGCCTACTCCTGTTCCTATGTTCCTAAATAGTATTAGATTGTTCTCCATTGTAATCTTTGAGTGGTGGTGGGCATTAAACCGTGAACATTTTGGGGTGGAAGTTCGCTTTGAGGCTAATTAGGGTGCTATTGGCGGCGGGACGGTAAATGTTGCGCCGGGAAATGGTTTGCATGTGCAGCCATAAAATTCACCAGCTGGACCCCAAGTGTGGAGCGGAGCGCTAAGGCAGGCGTTCCATACCTCTCTTAGGGCGCTCGGCCGGTTGAGCAACTGAAAATCTCGAGCTAAAGAGCCGGCCTCAGAGTGCCCTAAGAGAGGCTTCCCTGGAAAAAAAATCGCCAAAAACAACAAAAACCATTTCCAATACCTTGCTCATCCCACATAAACATAAAGTGCAACATTTAAAACAATATAACCAATCACACTTACCTGATGTAGTCATTCCTTCTCTCACCGCCGCCAGAACAACTCAGACTGCCCGCTTTCCCAGGCGCTCCCACTAAGGCGCGCTATGGGGCGCTATGGGTCCTGCTGCAGACAAATTTCAGCACAGTGTCGCAACCAGGGGCGTTGCACGCATGACTGGACTCTGTCGGGCGGTACTGCTCTATGCTGCCAGCACAGGCACACTGAATGTGCCGGGCGGCAGGAATGCTGGCGCTTGCGCCTCTGACCCCTTTAACGCCCCTGTTCCGACCTTTCCAGGAGCGCTAAACCACCGAATTTTTACCCCTTTGTATCATATAACATCTGTGAATAGTTTTCCGTACGTTTGTAACTCCTGGTTATATAAAACTACATTAATTAATTCATCGGAAGATAACTTGAACACTTTTTATTTATTTTGTTTCAAGAAACTTCTTGGTTCCTAAGCTTGTTCCATTATTTATTTCATGAGCCATTTGAAATGCCTTTTAGACACAAAGCCAGTACAATCACATAGCAGACACCTGATTTAGTGGGAAATGTGATATTTTACATCAAGACATCCTGCAGCTGGTGGGTTGGCAACTGTGATCAGCTACTGTTTGCTGCTGGCTGGTAGTGCTGCAAATCAGCTGTTGTGCTTTCTCAGCTCCCTCCGCTAATCCAAAGACAACATGACACTTTTTCACATAGGTGTTGCGTTCATCACAGTCGACTGTTGATGTTATGAACTTTAATTGGTTAAATACAGGTTATTTCTGGCTAATCAGAAGCCTGTTTGTACCCCAACCAGTTTGACGAAAAGTCATCGACCTGAAACGCTAACTTTGTTTCTCTCTCCACAGATGCTGCCTGACCTGCTGAGTATTTCCAGCATTTTCTGTTTTTACTTCAGTTTGGATCCCAGCTCCGGGACCGTCAAAACTTAGGAAAATGGGTAAGTTTAGTGTTTTATAAGAAGTAGATAGAAAACTTAAGATATGGAATATTACTTAAAAATAATGAAAACAAAAGGTGAAATTCGTAAAAATTTGAGAGAAAATGGGGAAAAAGAGAATTGAGGCTATAAGGGAAGAACAGATCAACATCAAATTATATTTTATAGTGCCTTTAACGTAGCAAAACGTCCCAAGGTGCTTCACAGAAGTAATTAAGACAAAAAAAATGACACTGAGCCACATAAGGAGAAATTAGGGCAGGTGACCAAAAGCTTAGTCAAAGAATCATAGAATATAGAAATTTATAGCACAGAAAGAGGCCATTTCGGCCCATCGTGTCCTCACCAGCAGACCAAGAGCTATCCAACCTAATCCCACTTTCCAGCTCTTGGTCCTTAGCCCTGTAGGTTACGACACTTTAAATGCACATCCAAGTATATTTTAAATGTGGTGAGGGTTTCTGCCTCTACCACCTTTTCAGGCAGTGAGTCCAGACTCCACCACACTCTGGATGAAGACATTTCCCTTCATATCTCCTCTAAATCTCCCCACAATTACTTTAAATCTATGTCCCCTGGATGTTGACCCCTCTGCCAAGGGAAACAGGTTCTTCCTATCCACTCTATCTAGGCTCCTCATAATTTTATACACCTCAATCAGGTCTCCCCTCAGCCTCCTCTGTTCCAAATAAAACAGATCCAGCATCTCCAATCTTTCCTCATAGCCAAAATTCTCTAGTTCAGGCAATATTCTTGTAAATCTTCTCGGCACGTTTTCCAGACGTAGTTTCTAAGGAGCGTCTTAAAAGAGGAAAGAAAGGTAGAGAGGCGGAGAGGTTTAGACAGGGGATTCCAGAGCTCAGAGCCTCGGCAACAGAAGTAAAATCATTTAATTTCTTTAAGTTTCATTTTCATAGCACAAGGTGGATATGAAATCAGTTAAGTTTATTGCTCATATCTGAGTTCCGTTAATACTATAATAAGGTTTGTTTCAGTGTCACAATCTCAGAAACTAGCTGGTGCAGGGATTTGATGCTTTGCCAGCAGTCTAAGGGGCCACAGTTTTCGGGTAAATCTTTCATCTTTTGTCCTATTCTCCTCTGGAGTGCTACATAATGACAGAGAATTGTAAAAGTGAAGAATCTCACCTTATTCAGGCTCTCAATGGTGTCCTGAAGTTGTTCATGATATTCACATTCAGTTCTATATCTGAAAGCAAGGTAAGCGTCTGAATGAAATATTTGAAGTACAGTATTTGTGCAATGAATTCATTTTTATTCAAGTTATTTTATAATTGTTTTCCAAAGGTGTCTCTACAAGACCAAGTGCCAGCATTAATACATAAAAAATAATAAAAACCACAGCCACTTAAGATCGCTCTAGGCTCACCTTTCCGTACTAAATTTCTAAATTATTAGTATTTCTCTTACATCATCTCCTACATCAGGAGAAAACTTTTAGCCAGATTTTCTGTTTAGTTTTACGTAGACAGGGACCATTTTAGTCATTCAACATCAAACACACTGAAACTGGTGGTTATACTGAAATAGTAGAAGGGTACCGATCAGGAAAGATTGACCAGACTGGGGATCTTTTCTCTCAAAAAGAAAAAGCTAAGGGATGAACTGATAGAGGTCTTTAAGATTATGAAAGGGTTTGATAGGACAGACGTAGAGAAAATGCTTCCACTTGCAGGCGAGATCAGAACTCGGGGCCATGAATATAAGACAGTCACTAATAAATCCAATAGGGAATACAGGAGAAACTTCTTTACCCAGAATGTGGAACTTGCTATCCCAGGGAGTAGTTGGGATGAATAGCATAGATGTATTTACGGGGAAGCTAAATGAACACATGCAAGAGAAACAAGTAGAAGGATATGCTGGTGGGGTTAGATGAAGAAGGGTGGGAGGTGGCTGGTGTGAGCATTGACACTGGCATAGAGCTGTTGGGCTGAATGGCATGTTTCTGTGCTGTAAATATTTTGTAATACTATGTCTGATGGCTGAGCTGAAAAAGTACAACATGCATGATCCTGCTGCAGTATTTTCTTTCCAGAAGGGGCAATGGATTATCTAAGTAAATACTGTATTCAGCATCTATCATAACAGGGTATTAGAATTGATCCTAATACACAACCCTTGCTGTTAACAAAACAAAGTTAAAGTTAAAAGACTGGAAAATAAAACTGACAAAAACCTCTGCAAAGTCTATTTCTTCACCACACTTTCATTCATCTCTTCTAGCGCTTCTCCTACCTCTCGCTAAACTCCTCCATTGCTTCGCCACCTCCCCAACTCCTCCAGCCCCACAACCCCCCGAGATCTCTGCACATCTCCACTTCTGGCCTCTTGCACATCCCCAATTTTAGTCACTCCACCATTGGCAGCTGTGCCTTCAGCTGCTTAGGCCCTAAGCTCTGGAATTTCCTCCGTAGAACTCTCCGCCTCTCTCTGCTCCATTAAGACGCTCCTTAAAATCCACCGCTTTGGCCAAGCTTTTGGTCATCTGTCCTAATATCTTATGTGGTTCGGTGTCAAATTTGGTTTGATAATCGCTCCTGTGAAGTGCCTTGGGATGTTTTATTACATTAAAGGCGCTATATAAATACAATTAGTTGTTATTGCTCCTCTCCCTCAGGTGAAGCATCTCGAGATGTTTCACTGCGCCGAAAATTGCGGTCAGAAGCTTCCTTCGGACGAATGCCTCTGACCCGAAAAAAATCGACGAAACTACCCGGTGGTCCCGGAGGAACATAGGATTCCGGTCGGGTGCTGTCATTGGCTACGCAGCGCATGGGAAGATGTCTTCCATGTACGGACGTATATGCTGGAATAATGTGGGTCTGGACCACCAATCAATATCTAGTATTCTCATTGATAATAGAAACATAGAAACATAGAAAATAGGTGCAGGAGTAGGCCATTCGGCCCTTCTAGCCTGCACCGCCATTCATTGAGTTCATGGCTGAACCTGCAACTTCAGTACCCCATTCCTGCTTTCTCGCCAAACCCCTTGATCCCCCTAGTAGTAAGGACTTCATCTAACTCCTTTTTGAATATATTTAGTGAATTGGCCTCAACAACTTTCTGTGGTAGAGAATTCCACAGGTTCACCACTCTCTGGGTGAAGAAGTTCCTCCTCATCTCGGTCCTAAATGGCTTACCTCTTATCCTTAGACTGTGTCCCCTGGTTCTGGACTTCCCCAACATTGGGAACATTCTTCCTGCATCTAACCTGTCTAACCCCGTCAGAATTTTAAACGTTTCTATGAAGTCCCCTCTCATTCTTCTGAACTCCAGTGAATACAAGCCCAGTTGATCCAGTCTTTCTTGATAGGTCAATCCCGTCATCCCGGGAATCAGTCTGGTGAACCTTCGCTGCATTCCCTCAATAGCAAGAATGTCCTTCCTCAGGTTAGGAGACCAAAACTGTACACAATACTCCAGGTGTGGCCTCACCAAGGCTCTGTACAACTGTAGCAACACCTCCCTGCCCCTGTACTCAAATCCCCTCGCTATGAAGGCCAACATGCCATTTACTTTCTTAACCGCCTGCTGTACCTGCATGCCAACCTTCAATGACTGATGTACCATGACACCCAGGTCTCTTTGCACCTCCCCTTTTCCTAATCTGTCACCATTCAGATAATAGTCTGTCTCTCTGTTTTTACCACCAAAGTGGATAACCTCACATTTATCCACATTATACTTCATCTGCCATGCATTTGCCCACTCACCTAACCTATCCAAGTTGCTCTGCAGCCTCATAGCATCCTCCTCGCAGCTCACACTGCCACCCAACTTAGTGTCATCCGCAAATTTGGAGATACTACATTTAATCCCCTCGTCTAAATCATTAATGTACAGTGTAAACAGCTGGGGCCCCAGCACAGAACCTTGCGGTACCCCACTAGTCACTGCCTGCCATTCTGAAAAGTCCCCATTTACTCCTACTCTTTGCTTCCTGTCTGACAACCAGTTCTCGATCCATGTCAGCACACTATCCCCAATCCCATGTGCTTTAACTTTACACATTAATCTCTTGTGTGGGACCTTGTCGAAAGCCTTCTGAAAGTCCAAATATACCACATCAACTGGTTCTCCCTTGTCCACTCTACTGGAAACATCCTCAAAAAATTCCAGAAGATTTGTCAAGCATGATTTCCCTTTCACAAATCCATGCTGACTTGGACCTATCATGTCACCTCTTTCCAGATGCACTGCTATGACATCCTTAATAATTGATTCCATCATTTTACCCACTACCGATGTCAGGCTGACCGGTCTATAATTCCCTGTTATCTCTCTCCCTCCTTTTTTAAAAAGTGGGGTTACATTGGCTACCCTCCACTCCATAGGAACTGATCCAGAGTCAATGGAATGTTGGAAAATGACTGTCAATGCACCCGCTCATTCCAAGGCCACCTCCTTAAGTACTCTGGGATGTAGTCCATCAGGCCCTGGGGATTTATCGGCCTTCAATCACATCAATTTCCCCAACACAATTTCCCGACTAATAATAATGGGAACTCCATTTGTACAAGCTCCCCGTACTATCAATGAGAATAACCCTCCTAAAACTAGAAATACAGCACAATAAATTAAAAAAAACACCTCCTATATTTAAAATTAATTGAAATGGAATGTAATTAAATGTTACAGAAAAAAATATAATTTTTTTTAACGTGTTTTCATAGGGTTAAAATAAACTTACCTGGACAGGGTTTTTAACATAAAAATGAGTGATTAAATTACATTTTTCTATGTTTTCAAACTCTTCCGCTGGTAAAAGTAAGCTATACGCCTGCGTTTACCAGACGTAAAAATTTGAAGGACAATCTCTACCCCGCGAATGTCCTTCTGCCAGGGAGGCTTGGGATCAGTCTAAAGAAATTTTGACAGATCTCAAAAGCTGGTTCTCGGCGCATGTGCATCGCATGGCGAGAACCGGCTTTTGCGAGGCCTTGCCAGGTGCGTGTGCACTTCCTACAGACCCAGCAAAGCCGCAATTTTCGGCCCACTGTTTTAAAAACCAAGTTTTTGTTGAGTGCTGTACCTATGCTGCAATGACAGAATACAGAACAAATCCCAGCCACGGCATGGCGCATGCAACAACAACAACTTGTACTTATATCGTGCCTTTAACATAGTAAAATGACCCAAGACGTTTTACAGGAACGATTATCAAACAAAATTTGACACCAAGACGTAAAATGAGATATTAGGACAGATGATTGGTCAAAGAGGTAGGTTTTAAAGAGTATCTTAAAGGAGGAAAATGAGGTAGGTAGTCGGAGAGGATTGGGGAGGGAAATCCAGAGCTTAGGGCCTAGGCAGCTGAAGGCACAACCATCAATGGTGGAGCGATTGAAATTGGAGATATGCAAGAGGCCAAAATTGGAGGAATCAATTGGATTCACAGGACCAATCAATCACAAGCGATAAGTACATTGAAGAATGTCATCTGAGAACCCATCTTTCCCTCATACATTCACATTACAGCGCTAACTACTGTTAGGATTAATTAATTATGCTTTCACTGTCCCCTTCAATTTCACTGATTAAGTGCCTGTTAACAGATATATTTGTTCAATCAATGGAACTGAAAGGGACAATGAAATGACAGGTAATTATAGTGGTCACCAGGGATACTGTAACTAAGTCTTTCACCATGAACAGCTCCCAATAATTCTTAGGACATAACTTGGATTCAATTCAATATTCATTATAACAAGTCCACAGTGTATAATCCCTGTCTTTAACTGCACCAGCATGATATGTTCTAATATTATACTTCTCTCTTTTATTTGTACCAAATTCAGGCTGGGAGCCACAGTGTTCTACAAACTAGGCTAACCTACTGTTTCTTTGAATCATTCCTTATTGATGTTTTGGGAGGAACAGAATGACAGACATTATAATCTTTTTTTATTTTCGGGAATTTGTTTGAGAAGTGTTAGGAACAGGACACGTTCCACTTTAAGCATCTAGTGTCAGTATCAAGCAATCCCAGCTCGCGTATGGCATGGCAGGATGCAGGATAAAGCTCCCACTACTCTGCCCAGCAATGTATCAGTCACACCCTTGCGAAACATCCCCTAACACACAGTGAGGCATTGGGTCAGATCTTGCTGGAGCAGGGCATCTCGCTGTTAGTTAGACTTTTTCCTGCACCCTTCTGCTCGGATATAATTTGCACCGTAACTTACTGGAAGTGCGAGCTGATAACAGCGCGGCGAGGGCAATGGGGTATCTGGGACCAGGGTGAGCGGCGAGACCAGCAGTTGATCCATCTCCATAACCAATGAGATGTAAGGATTGAGGAATGGCAGAGAAGGAAATAGGCTGAATTAAATTCTAATCAGAAAGATAAATAGAGAGAAGAAGAATTGGATTAAGAGAGAGAAAAAAGAGACAGAAAGTAAAGTAAGAAAAAAATTCAGATTGTTTTAGGTGGCCACCAATAACGGTGCAACAGTGCCCAAAACCAAATGGACATGTTTCCAATGCTATTCGGCCACAGGAGGTTTTCCCTTTAAATTGGACCTCTATACTCGTGTTTTCTGCCCAGAAATGGGCACAACGTGGTCCAATTTCACCTGCTCTGTTTGTGTCTACTCTGCTGATGCCTTAATATCAAACTATCCCATTATCGCCTGTGTTTGTCAATCATACCTTACTGAGAATAACTGTTTAAGGTTTCCTTTATCACATGCTGCTTTTAACGCTCAGGTGTAATCGCGGACAAGGAGCAAACCAAGGGTGGCCGGCAAAAGGAAAGAAAAAAAATCTTACTTGGTGCGATACTCATCCAAGGCATGTTGCGCATCCTTCAGCTCCTTTTCCAGGTGGTTAAGATCACTGTGTAGCTCCCAAATTCTCTGCTGGTTGCAGTCAATCTGTTCGGTGAAGGCGTCCTCGAGACCCGAGAGCTCCTCGATCTGCCGCAGACTCTCCAATTGCTTCCGGAGCGCGCCGCTACTTTGCTCCAAGGCTCGGGCTCGGCTGATGTACTTGCTAAAACGTTCGTTGAACTCCTGTAAACCTTCCAGGCCTGGGTTTGGAAAATCCGCCCCGTTCCGCTCATTGAACGGATCCGATTCCTTGTCGTTTTCCTTCCGCACATCGTGCGGATAGCTCGTATCGAACATCCTGCCGGCTTTCTCTGTGCCTCTTTACAAAGCAAAGTTTGGGATCAGAATAGCCTCACTGGACAGCCTTCCCTACACTGGACAGCCTCCCTTGCAATTGACAACATCACCAGTATATGAAGGGTGGGCAAACACCCTTCTACTAGAATAAATACATTTCAAACCAACACAGAGTTCCAGACAATGTGCAGCTGCTTATCATTGTCCTTCCTTCCAGCAATTTTCAGCACCATTGTCAATGAATCAATTACGGATGGTCAGAGCATTTCACTGTTCACTAGGATTAAACATGTGCCTCCATAAAAAGCTTGCATGGAAAATTCCATTGACTCACATAGTCAGCTCATGTGCTTCAAACTTGCAAACTATGCCTAATTTATTTGTTTTGGTTGAAATGACTGACACAATGCATTGTTAAGCACTTCATAGGTAAAAATGAGTAAACATCGAATGAGCTGGATTATTATGACACTTGTTCAAAGCGGAGGCTGGGTGGGCGAGCATGAAATGTTACAGTTACATGGAGGTGTTAAAAAGATCCGCAATATCTAGGCAATGAATATTGGGGCAAAAATAACCAAAAACAAGTGACAAGGTACATTTATGTATGTGTACACAAATTAAAAAGGTTTGCCTAATGTTTGTTCATGGAGATGTTGCCCCTTTAAAACTGACATCAGTGCAAATTGCTTCTATTTCAAAGTGTGGTGGCCACAGAATGAAAGAACTTGCATTTATATAGTATCTTATTACAAAGTATTTACAGCACGTGTTCAAAGTGGAGGCTGGGTGTTCGGCCCAACTGGTCTATGCCGGTGTTTATGTTCCACACAAATCTCCTCCCATCCCTCTTCATCTCACTCCCATCAACATATTCTTCTATTCCATTCTCCCTCATGTGTTAATCTAGCTTCCCCTTGAATGCATCTATGCTATTTGCTTCAACCACTCCCTGTAGTAGCGAGTTCCACATTCTAACCACTCTCTGGGTAAAGAAGCTTCTCCTGAATTCCCTATTGGATTTATTAGTGACTATCTTATATTTATGGCCCTTAATTTTGGTCTCAGCCAAGAGTGGAAACATCTTCTCTACCACTACCATATCAAAACAAGTAATCTCCGGATTACTCCCGGTGCCACGAGCTAGTGAGTACAGAAACAGGAGGATAGAGCAGATGAATACGTGGCTGGAGAGATGGTGCAGGTGGGAGGACTTTGGTTTCCTGAGGCATTGGGACCACTTCTGGGGGAGGTGAGATCTGTACAAGCCGGACGGGTTGCATCTCAACAGAGCCGGGACCAATATCCTTGTGCGGGGGAGGGTTTGCTAGTGCTTTTGGGGAGGGTTTAAACTAGCTTGGAAGGGGGGATGTGAACCTGAAAATAGATTCAGTAGGGAGGGGAGTAGAGCTGGAACTAGAAAGCAAAAATAAAGAAAGTGAGTTTGAAGGAGAGAGGAAACAAGCAGGAAAAAAGGGTAAAAAAACAAATTTAAAGGCACTTTGTCTAAATGCACGTAGCATTTGTAATAAAATAGATGAGTTGACGGCACAAATTGAGACAAATGGGTATGATCTGATAGCCATTACAGAGACATGGTTGCAAGGTGACCAGGACTGGGAATTAAATATTCAGGGGTATTTGGCAATCCGGAAGGACAGACAGAAAGGAAAAGGAGGCGGGATAGCTCTATTGATAAAGGATGGAATCACTGCAATAGTGAGAAACGATATTGGCTCAAATGATCAGGATGTTGAAACAGTTTGAGTGGAGATAAGAAATAATAACGGGAAAAAGTCACCCGTGGGCGTAGTCTACAGGCCCCTTAAGAGTAGCAATTCTGTTGGTCGGAGCATAAACCAGGAAATAGTGGGGGCTTGTAAAAAGGGAACAGCAATAATCATGAGTAATTTTAACCTCCATATTGATTGGACAAATCAAATTTGTCAGGGTAGCCTTGAGGAAGAGTTCATAGAGTGCATAAAGGACGGGTTCCTTGGGCAGTATGTAACGGAACCAACCAGAGGGCAGGCTATCTTAGATCTGGTCCTGTGTAATGAGACAGCATAATTAAACAATCTCCTAGTAAAAGATCCCCTTGGAATGAGTGATCATAGCATGATTGAATTTCAAATTCAGATGGTGGGTGAGAAAGTTGGATCTCTAACCAGCATACAAGCTTAAATAAAGGAGACTAGGAAGGTATGAGGGCAGAGTTGGGTAAAGTGGACTGGGAAAATAGATTAAAGTGTGGGATGGTTGATGAACAGTGGTGTACATTTAAGGAGATATTTCACAACTCTCAAGAAAAATATATTCCAGTGAGGAAGAAAGGATGTAAGAGAAAAGATAGACATCCGTGGCTAACTAAAGAAATAAAGGACGGTATCCAATTAAAAACAAGTGGCCAAAACTAGTGGGAGGACAGAAGATTGGGAAGCTTTTAAAAGCCAGCAAAGAATGACTAAAAAAATAATTAAGAAAGGGAAGATAGACTATGAAAGTAAACTAGCACAAAATATAAAAACAGATTGCAAGAGTTTCTATAGGTATATAAAAAGGAAAAGTGTGGCTAAAGTAAATGTTGGTCCCTTAGAGGATGAGACCGGGGAATTAGTAATGGGGAACATGGAGATGGCAGAAACTCTGAACAAATATTTTGTATCAGTCTTTACGGTAGAGGACACTAACAATATTCCAACAGTGGATAATCAAGGAGCTATACGAGGGGAGGAACTTAACACAATCACAATCACTAAGGAGGTGGTACTCAGTAAAATAATGGGACTAAAGGCAGATAAATCTCCTGGTCCTGATGGCTTGCATCCTAGGGTCTTAGGAAAAGTAGCAGCAGGGATTGTGGATGCATTGGTTGTAATTTACCAAAATTCCCTGAATTCTGGGGAGGTCCCAGCAGATTGGAAAACTGCAAATGTAACGCCCCTATTTAAAAAAGGAGGCAGACAAAAAGCAGGAAACTATAGACCAGTTAGCCTAACATCTGTGGTTGGGAAAATGTTGGAGTCCATTATTAAAGAAGCAGTAGCAGGACATTTGGAAAAGCAAAGTTCGGTCAGGCAGAGTCAGCATGGATTTATGAAGGGGAAGTCATGTTTGACAAATTTGCTGGAATTCTTTGAGGATGTAACAAACAGGGTGGATAAAGGGGAACCAGTGGATATAGTGTATTTGACAAGGTGCCACATAAAAGGTTACTGCACAAGATAAAAGTTCATGGGGTTGGGGGTAATACATTAGCATGGAGAGAGGATTGGCTAACTAACAGAAAACAGAGAGTCGGGATAAATGGTTCATTCTCTGGTTGGCAATCAGTAACTAGTGGGGTGCCGCAGGGATCAGTGCTGGTACCCCAACTATTTACAATCTACATTAACGACTTGGAAGAAGAGACTGAGTGTAATGTAGCCAAGTTTTCTGATGATATAAAGATGGGAGGAAAAGCAATGTGTGAGGAGGACACAAAAAATCTGCAAAAGGAGATAGGCTAATTGAGTGGGCAAAAATTTGGCAGATGGAGTATAATATTGGAAAGTGTAAAATCATGCACTTTGGCAGAAAAAAATCAAAGAGCAAGTTATTATTTAAATGGAGAAAGATTGCAAAGTGCAGCAGTACAGCAGGACCTGGGGGTACTTGTGCATGAAACACAAAAGGATACTATGCAGGTACAGCAAGTCATCAGGAAGGCCAATGGAATCTTGGCCTTTATTGCAAAAGGGATCGAGTATAAAAGCAGGGAAGTCTTGCTACAGTTATACAGGGTATTGGTGAGGCCACACCCGGAATACTGCGTGCAGTTTTGTTTCCATATTTATGAAAAGATATACTTGCTTTGGAGGCAGTTCAGAGAAGGTTCATGAGGTTGATTCCGGAGATGAGGGAATTAACTTATGAGGAAAGGTTGAGTAGGTTGGGCCTCTACTCATTGGAATTCAGAAAAATGAGAGGTGACCTTATCGAAACATATAAGATTATGAGGGGACTTGACAAGGTGGATGCAGAGAGGATGTTTCCACTGATGGGGGAGACTAGAATAGAGGACATAATCTGAGAATAAGGGGCTGCCCATTTAAAACAAAGATGAGGAGAAATTTCTTCTCTCAGAGGGTTGTAAATCTGTGAAATTCGCTGCTTCAGAGAGCTGTGGAAGCTGGGACATTGAATAAATTTAAAACAGAAATAGACAGTATCTTAAACGATAAGGGGATAAGAGGTTATGGGCAACGGGCAGGAAAGTGGACCTGAGTCCATAATCGGATCAGCCATGATCGTATTAAATGGGGGAGCAGGCTCGAGGGGCCGTATGGCCTACTCCTGCTCCTATTTCTTACGTTCTTATGTTCTTAAAACCTTTTGTAATCTTAAAAACCTTTATCAGGTCACCCTTTTCGAGATCCAACCTGTTCAATCTTTCCTGCTAGGTAGAACCTCTCATTATTATTCTAGTAAATTACGTCTTTTAAAAGTGTTGTTATGTAGGTAAATGTGGCAGCCATTCTGCACACAGCAAGGTTGTAAAAGCAGCAATGATAGGAATGACCAGTAACCTATTTCTCTTCTGGTTTTTGGTTGAGGGAAGAATAAAGACCAGGATACCATGTAAATTTTTTAAATCTATTTTGCCTTTAGCCCTACCCAGGTCTCTAACTACTGCCAATGCAACAGGGCAGGCACCTCTGGAATGCAGGTAAAGGCATTAGATATCCATCCCCAACTATTGAAATGACTTTGTCCCCATGATTTAGGTTGGGGGTCAGCGTCGTTCACTTCAGGCTGTCGGAAGTCCCATTCGGCTGAACAGGAGCCCAGGGTAAATGTCATTTATACTGGTCAAGTGACTCAATAGCTACTAGAGAAGTTTTAAGCATCATTAAAGCCTGTCCCTGCTACCCAATTCCACACTCACTAAAACTGCATGTTAGGAAATGCATGCTCCCATTATTTTATTAGTAGGTTGTAAAAATAATAGAGAAAGAAGAGTGTTTAATTCCGTTGAAGAGAGGAAAATATAACTTAATACAAAAGCAAAACATGCAGATGCTGGAAATCTGAAATAACAGAAAATGCTCAAAACAATCAGCATCTGTAGAGAGAGAGAAACCAAGTTAATGTTTCAGGTCGATGGACCTTTCGTCAGAGCTGGAAAAAGGTCGAGATGTAACAGGCTTTAAGCAGGTGCAGAGGCAGGGAAAGGAGAGAGGGGAGGAAAGAACAAAAGGGACGGTCTGTGATAGGGTGGCAAGCAGGAGAGATTAAATAACAAAAGGGATGATGGCGTAAGGCAAAAGGAGATGGTAATGGGACAAGTAAAAGTACAAAAGATGGGTCCAGAGGAGGCATAAATGGGAATATCAGAATCATCAGCAACAACTGCCATCAGAAAAAATGGGGGCAGTGATTATGATCTGATATATCTCAATGGGGATGAAATTGCCCCTTTTTATAGCCCCGTTAGAACCTCTGGGGCAGAGGTGACTTTTCGCCCAGAGGAGGGGGCACTACTGGCTCCTGGGAAATTGTCTGGGAGTTTGTGGAGTTGCTGCCATGTAGCGCCGCGCCCCACTGTTAGCACCCAGGGCCGCCACACAACCGGCCATGACCGGCCTCACGGGTCGCGAAGCTGGCCGACATCAACTCTCGGGGGCGATCCTTAAAGGTGGGGGCGCCAGCACCCCGGGTCGCCATCTTTTCTTGCCTGCCGACTCTTGGCTTGGCTCTACGATAGTGGCCCGAGTATAGTCTGGGCCAGCATGGTGCAGGTCGGCACTCCGTTTTGGGTGCCGAGCTGCAGGCCCAGTCTAATGCTGCCCTGGTGGCCTATCGGAGGCCATCAAAGGCCTTGCAGAGTGCGCAGGGGCCTCCACTTTAAGCGAAGGGGAGGGGCATTGAAGCGCGTCAGTGCTACATGGAGCATTTGTGTAGCATTTCCCTCAGTGCTCCAGTCGCGACCCGGTTACCGCCCCCAAAGGAAGTGGAGTGCGCAGGTTTGTGCTCCGCTTCCTTTGACGGGCAGTAAGGCAATTCCGTGGCAGGGGCGGGACTTCTGTGCGGGCGTAGAAAGGCCTGGCCCCAGCAGGTTATCGCCCCCAATCGGGGCACAGGGACATTTTATCCCCAATGTTTGTTAAGTAATGCTGCCACCTGCAGTTATTCCTTAGAACTACATTAAATATTTTTGAGAATGTTCAAGATGGTTCAAACAGCTCAGAATTGCATTTTGGGATCTAAATGATGTTGAAAACGATTCTATCTGAGTCAACCATAAAAAGCGTTTCTATTCAAGAATAATTGCCAATTCTCTTCAATATGAATACAAGACAACAGAATGGATTGTAAATACAAGTACTGTAGTACCTAAGGTACTGTGCATGTAGACATTGTTTATGGCAGGGTTCAGAGGTGTCCATGTTTAAATGGTACGCTACTTGTCCAGTGCTGGTATCACACAATATTATTAAAATCAGGCCGGACCAATAAAATAGTTTGGGCCTCACGCAGACGTCATCGGGTCAGTCGAGCCTGGAGACCGCACTGCTGACAGATTGATTTTACACTATGTGACCGTTCCCCACTCCCTCGCTGCAATTTGTTGGAGGAACAATCTTGCTTTTATCAGGAGAGATTGCTGCAGTTTCGGTCACTTGTAGAGGATTTAAAACTAGGGGCCACATATATAAGATCATCACTAATAAATCCAATGAGGAATTGAGGAGAAACTTCTTTACCCAAAGGGTGGAAAAGAACTTGGAGTGGGAGGGGAAAGATCCAGCTTTTGTGGTCCATGAGGATTGACCAACAGAAAACAGAGAGTTGGAATAAATGGGTCATTTTCAGGTTGGCAAACTGTAACTAGTGGGGTGCCACATGAATCAGTGCTGGGGCCTCAACTACAGGTATTTACAATGTATATTAATGACTTGGATGAAGGGAACGATGTAATGTAGCCAAATTTGCTGATGATACAAAGATAGGTGGGAAAGCAAGTTGTGAGAAGGGCAGAAAGATTCTGAAAAGGGATATGGGCCCAAAATTCCACATTGCCTTTTTTTGGCACTATTTCAGATTAGCGGCTGTTTTTAAAATCTGAAATAGTGCCAAAAAAAAATCCGAAGTTTCGCCAAAATTATTTTTGATTTTGGCGCAGTGCAGAAAGACTGTTGCTTCTGTGGGTGGAGCTAATTATTAGCGCGGAAAAAGTGAGGCCCATTCTCTGCGCATGCGGGGAAAAATAACCCTCCCTTTTCCACCCCACATGATGAGTCTGCCATTTGAGCAGATCTGTAAGTACGTGAAATTGGGGAACTGTGGTGTGAAAAACATTAAAACTAAAACCAAAAAGGAGATAAAGTACTCATATATCCTAAAAATGGAGCATGAATCTGCTGAAAGGAGAAGGGTCAAGAAATTTACAGAGGATGACAATGAGGCCCTGGTAGATGCTATTGAAAGGAGATGGCAGCAGATTGGCAACAAGGGTCCCGGCAAGCTGAAACCCTGAGCAATGAATAAAGCTTGGGACCATGTTGCAGAAGAGTTTTCAGCAGTGGTGTCTGTTATATATGTAAACCTGTAAATACCATGTTTAACCACCAGAGGTCTCATCCCCTGGAGTCCCAAGGGATCCCACAATCCTGCAATAAAAGACTACGGTCACACTTTACTTTGAGCTCACAGTATCTGGTCAGACTCTTTATTCATACACCACAATTTTCAGAGGGAGGTGATTGGGAAGCCTTCATGGAGTGACTTGACCAATACTTCATGGCCAACGAGCTGGAAGGAAAAGCGAATGCTGCCAAACAAAGGGCGATTCTCCTCACTGTTTGAAGGGCACCAACGTATGGCCTCATGAAAAATCTGCTTGCTCCAGAGAAACCCACAGAGAAATCATATGATGATTTGTGCACACTGGTCCGGGAGCATCTTAACCCGAAGGAAAGCGTTCTGATGGCGAGGTATCGGTTCTACACATGCAAGAGGTCTGAAGCCAAGAAGTGGCGAGCTATGTCGCCGAGCTAAGACGCCTTGCAGGACATTGCAAATTTGAAGGATCTTTGGAGCACATGCTCAGGGACTTCTTTGTACTTGACATTGGCCAGGAAGTAATACTTCGCAAACTCTTGACTGTAGAGACCTCAACCTTGAGTAAGGCCATAGCGATAGCCCAGGCGTTCATTGCCACCAGTGACAATATGAAGCAAATCTCTCAGCACACAAGTGCTGCTACAAGTACTGTGAACAAAGTGATGTTGTTTTCGAATCGTAACGTACAGAGCAGGCCTCACATGCCTGCAGCTGCACGTCCGCAGATCTCTCAGAGTCCACCATCAAGAGTGATGAATGCTAGGCCATTAACACCTTGTTGGTGCTGCGAGGGTGATCATCGTTTCCATTCATGCCATTTGCAAGGGCTGTGGAACAATGGGACACCTCCAACGTATGTGCAGGTGAGCGGCAAACCCTTCTAATCCTGCAAACCACCATGTTGCAGAGGAGGACAGATCCACAGTGGATCACGATGAACCAGAGCCTCAGACCAAGGAGGAGAGGTATATGAAGTGCACATAGTTACCACAAAGTGACCCCCCAATAATGCTGAAGGTTGAACTAAATGGACTCCCGGTGTCAATGGAGCTGGACACGGGCACGATCCAGTCCATTATGAGCAAAAAGACTTTCGATAAATTGTGGTGCAGCAAAGCCTCAAGACCAGTCCTGACTCCCATTCACATTAAACTGAGAACTTATACAAAGGAACTTATACCGTAATGGTCTCCTACGATGGAGCAGTGCACAAGTTACACTCTGGGTGGTACCAGGCGATGGCCCCACGCTGCTTGGCAGGAGCTGGTTGGGGAAGATACGCTGGAACTGAGACAACGTCCGAGCGCTGTCGCTCGTCGATGAAACTTTGTGTGCTCAGGTCCTAAACAAGTTCCCCTCGCTGTTCGAACCAGGCATCGGGAAGTTCCAAGGAGCAAAAGTGCAGATCCACCTAATTCCGGGGGTGCGACCCATCCATCACAAGTCGAGAGCAGTACCGTACATGATGAGAGAGAGGGTGGAGATCGAGTTGGACCAACTGCAACGAGAGGGCATCACTTCACCAATTGAATTCAATGAGTGGGCCAGTCCGATTGTTCCAGTCCTCAAGGGAGATGGCACCGTCAGATTCTGTGGTGATTACAAAGTAACTATCAATCATTTCTCCCTGCAGGATCAATACCCACTACCAAAGGCTGACAACCTATTTGCGATGTTGGCGGGAGGAAAGACATTCACGAAGCTGGACTTGACCTCGGCCTACATGAGGCAGGAGCTGGAGGAATCATCGAAGGGCCACATCTGCATCAACACGCACAAAGGTCTCTTCATTTATAACAGATGCTCATTTGGGATTCGATCAGCCGCGGCAATATTCCAGAGAATCATGGAAAGCTTACTGAAGTCGGCCCCGCGCACTGTGGTCTTTCAGGAAGACATCTTGGTTACAGGTCGGGACACCGTCGAGCATCTGCAGAACCTGGAGGAGGTTCTTAGTCAGCTCAATCGCGTGGGGCTCAGGTTAAAACACTCAAAGTGCGTTTTTCTGGCACCTGAAGTGGAGTTCCTGGGGAGAAGAATCACGGCGGACAGCATCAGGCCCACCGATTCAAAGATGGAGGCAATCGAGACCGCACCAAGGCCACAGAACGTGATGGAGCTGCGGTCGTTTCTAGGACTCCTGAACTACTTTGGTAACTTCTTACCGGGTCTCAGCACACTGTTAGAACCACTGCACGCTTTACTGCGTAAAGGAAACGAATGTGTATGGGGTAAAAGCCAAGAAAATGCCTTTGTAAAAGCTAGAAAACTGTTATGTTCAAACAAATTGTTTGTGTTGTATGATCCATGTAAGCGCTTGGTACTAGCATGTGATGCGTCGTCATTCGGTATCGGGTGTGTATTGCAACAAGCTAATGATTTTGGGAAATTGCAAGCGGTTGCTTATGCATCCAGAAGTCTGTCTAAGGCTGAGAGAGCCTACAGCATGATTGAAAAAGAAGCGTTAGCGTGAGTTTATGGGGTAAAGAAAATGCATCGATATCTGTTTGGGCTCAAATTTGAATTGGAAACTGACCATAAGCCACTCATATCCCTCTTTTCGGAAAGTAAGGGGATAAATACGAATGCATCGGCCCACATCGAGAGATGGGTGCTCGTTGTCCGCATACAACTACGCCATCCGCCACAGGCTAGGCACAGAAAACTGCGACGATGCTCTCAGTAGGCTGCTATTGCCCACCACGGGGGTGGAAATGGCACAGCCCACAGATTTAGTTATGGTAATGGAAGCATTCGAGAATGAGCAATCACCTGTTACCGCCCAACAGATTAGAACCTGGGCAAGCCAGGACTCCTTAGTAAAAAACTGTGTGCTTCACGGGAGCTGGTCCAGTGTCCCATTAGAAATGCAGGAAAAAATAAAGCCGTACCAGCGGCGCAAAGATGAAATGTCTATACAGGCAGACTGCCTTCTGTGGGGTAATCGGGTAGTGGTACTAAAAAAGGGCAGGAACACTTTCATTAGTGACCTCCACAGTACCCACCCAGGCATTGTAATGATGAAAGCGATAGCCAGATCCCACGTGTGGTGGTGGCCTGGTATCGATGCAGACTTGAGTCCTGTGTGCACAAATGTAACACATGTTCACAGTTAAGCAATGCACCCAGGGAGGTGCCACTCAGTTTATGGTCTTGGCCCTCCAAACCGTGGTCTAGGGTCCATATTGACTATGCAGGTCCGTTCTTGGGAAAAATGTTCCTAGTGGTTGTAGATGCGTACTCCAAATGGATTGAATGTGAGATAATGTCGACAAGCACGTCTGCTGCCACCACTGAAAGCCTGCGGGCCATGTTTGCCAAGCACGGCCTGCCTGATGTGCTTGTGAGCGACAACGGGCCGTGTTTCACCAGTGCCGAGTTCAAAAAGTTCATGACCCGCAATGGGATCAAACATGTCACATCTGCCCCGTTCAAACCAGCATCCAATGCTCAGGCAGAGAGAGCAGTGCAAACAATCAAGCAGAGCTTGAAGAGGGTAACTGAAGACTCGCCTATCCCGAGTCCTGCTTAGTTACCGCACGAGACCCCACTCGCTCATTGAACTGCTCATGAAAAGGGCACTTAAGACAAGGCTCTCGTTAGTCCACCCTGATCTACACGAACAGGTTGAGAGCAGGCGGCTTCAACAAAGTGCATACCATGATAGCGCAAATGTGTCACGCGAAATTGGGATTAATTATCCTGTATTTGTGTTGAACTATGGACAAAGTCCCAAGTGGCTTCCTGGCACTATCGTGGCCAAAGAGGGTGTTTCAGGTCAAACTTTCAAATGGACTCATCTACAGGAAACACTTGGACCAAACCAAACTCAGATTCACAGACTATCCAAAGCAACCCACATTAGACCCTACCTTTTTTGACCCTCCCCAACACACACACCAGTGGCAACCGACACAGCAGTTGACCACGAAGCAGAACCCATCACCCGCAGCAGCCCAGCAGGCCTCACCACACCAGGCATCCCAGCAAGGCCAGCTGCACAGCAGCCAGCGAAGGCCCAACAAACGACTCACCAAAACCAGCATTTGCACCGAGACGATCAACCAGGGAAAGAAAGGCCCCACATCGACTCACCTTGTAAATAGTTACACTATTGACTTTGGGGGGGAGAGAGTTGTTATATATGTAAACCTGTAAATACCTTGTTTAACCACCAGAGAGCTCATCCCCTGGAGTCCCAAGGGATCTTACAATCCCTTGGGAGCACCTTTACTTAAGGAGGCCTTACAGGCTGGAGAGGCACTCTGGAGACCGCAATAAAAGACTAAGGTCACACTTTACTTTGAGCTCACAGTATCTGGTTAGACTCTTTATTCATACACCACAGCATCCATCCAGAGGGACGGCAAGCAGTGCCGCAAAAAGTGGCAGGACCTTGGCCAAGTCGTTGGTGTAAGTAATATTTTTATGCATGCACTGCAATTAGTAGAATTGTAAATGTGACTATCTCTGTGTGCCATGACAGCAGAAGGCCCCTCTCTTAAAAAGTTGTATTTTCATCTTTGCAGAAGAAGTTGTCACACAACAATCGTGAGCGGACAAAAACTGGCAGAGGTGTGCCAAATATGCACTCACTAACACCGTTAGAAATGAGGGCCGCTGATATGATTGATGCTGGCTCCAGAAGATCGACCACCGTTGCAGAAGCTAGGCCAGCTTCCAGATAGAGGGTAAACATAGAAACATAGAAACATAGAAAATAGGTGCAGGAGTAGGCCATTCGGCCCTTCTAGCCTGCACCGCCATTCAATGAGTTCATGGCTGAACATGCAACTTCAGTACCCCATTCCTGCTTTCTCGCCATACCCCTTGATCCCCCTAGCAGTAAGGACCTCATCTAACTCCTTTTTGAATATATTTAGTGAATTGGCCTCAACAACTTTCTGTGGTAGAGAATTCCACAGGTTCACCACTCTCTGGGTGAAGAAGTTCCTCCGCATCTCGGTCCTAAATGGCTTACCCCTTATCCTTAGACTGTGACCCCTGGTTCTGGACTTCCCCAACATTGGGAACATTCTTCCTGCATCTAACCTGTCTAACCCCGTCAGAATTTTATATGTTTCTATGAGGTCCCCTCTCATTCTTCTGAACTCCAGTGAATACAAGCCCAGTTGATCCAGTCTTTCTTGATAGGTCAGTCCCGCCATCCCGGGAATCAGTCTGGTGAACCTTCGCTGCACTCCCTCAATAGCAAGAATGTCCTTCCTCAGGTTAGGAGACCAAAAAAGTAAGTCCTGCAAATGCCACAGTTTGGGTTGGCTAAATGTTAAGTACTGTGTGGGCGACGCTTCGGTTTAAGTGGGATGTACTCTCCGTCGGCCACGCTTCGGTTTAATGCAATGTGCTATCATTCATCGTGGTCCTTCAAATTAGCCTGCGCTATGTGAGCCTACTCATGTCACCCTGCTCCCTCCCCTGCTGCTAACAACTCGTCTGTTCTGTTACATTTTGCAGATGTTGCACACACATCCATGAATGAAGGACAACCCCCCACCGCGGCACCACAACCAGAAATGGATGAGCATGACAACCTCATCCATATTCACGATCTGTCACAGCACAATGATGACGAGGATGAGGAGGAGAATCGGGGGAGCAGGAAGACGGCGGTATAACTGAAACGGTGGCATTGAATTTGGAGGATGTGGTGCCGGACAGGCATGTACCAAGCCCTTTCGAGGCTGCTATGACTGAAGGGACATTTGGTGGTTGTCCAGCCTCTGAGGCCGCGGCAGGTCCCAGTGGGTTGCAGCACACCACACCCAGGGTACGGGTGACGAGGGGAAGGAGACCTCAACAGCGCTCTCCTGAGATGCATGATACACCGGAGGTGATATAGCTCATGGGAATGAGTGGGTGTGAGCATTGAGCTAACCAGATCACTCATTGAGACCATGGGTGGGATGAGGGGAGAAATAGCGGCACTGTCGGGAGAAATAGCAGGACTGTTGGGAGGAATGGCAGTGACACTGTCGGGAGGAGTTGCAACACTGTTAGGAGAGATTAAGGAGCGAATATCGGAGATAGCTGCTACAGTACGGGAACACACCCAGGCTGTCATTGCCCAGCAGCAATTGATGCCACTCCCACTCCAATCCCCAGACCAACTTCACGTACTGTGCCAGTTGATCCACAGGCCGAAGAGGCCGAAGCCCAAGCCGGGCCTTCCAGATTGCCGTCTCCTGGGTCTGTCCACCAAGAAGTGCAGCGCCGTACCTGAGACAGTAACAAATACCTTGGGGTCACTGGCAATAGGGTTAAGGCTGCACCAATGGTCAAGGATAGTGGGAGCTACAAGAGGGGCGAGGGCAAGAAGGGCGGGTGGCGTGGCAATGTTTGAATAAAGAGGGAGGAGAGACGGCTGCAGCTAAAGTTTGTTTGATGCTGTTGTTGTTGTTGTTTTGCTATTCTTTTGTTCTTCTTTTGTTGTTATTTAAGTGATTTTAATTGAAAAGTTTAAAGTTTGATACATTTTTTATTAAAGTTAGGTACAAGTGTACTATTTTTAATAAATTGAATTCTTTTTTCAAGTAAAGCAAAATCATGTACGTTATTTTTTCAAGTAAACCAACACAACATTATGTACATAATTGTTTTAAGAATAACAGGTGCAAATAGTCAACATGGTGGGACACAATGATCAAACGTGCCGTTCAGCCTTCATGCAGCAAAACATTCAAGGATTAGCTGCTAATGCAATGCTCTTGCAATGGCGTAAGATCCACGAGGCCTCCTCCTCCACTGTCATTGTCCTGCTGGTTGAAGTGGTGGCATGGGTTCCTCGTCCTCCTCCTGCTGCTGTTGCTGCTCCTCCTCCTCCTCATCATCAGCCTCCTCCCCCTTCCCCCCCCTCGCCTGAGGTGGTTCTTCAATGTCCAGTGCCTGTTTCCTCATGATGACAAAGTTGTGTAGCATGCAGCACATGACAGTGAAGCGACCGACCTGGTCAGGGGAGTATTGTAGGCAGCTTCCAGAATGGTCCAGGCATTGGAAACGCTGCTTTAGCGCTCCAATTGTCTTCTTGATGATGTTGCGTGTGGCTATGTGGCAGATATTGTAGCGACACTCGCCTTCTGTCCGCGTTTTGCGGAGGGGAGTCATGAGCCAGGTGGCGAGCCCGTAACCTTTGTCCCCCAGAATCCAGCTCTGCTGTCCTTGTGGCTGCTGTTCAAACATAAAAGATACAGCGCTCTCATGTAAGATGAAAACATCATGGATGCTCCCTGGGTATTTGGCATCCACTGCCATGATACGCTGCATATGGTCGCAGACAATCTGCACATTTAGGGAGTGGAATCCTTTTCGGTTCTGGTAAACCTCCGACTTGTCTAAAGATGCTCGCAGGGCGATATGCATACAGTCAATGGCGGCCTGTACCTTGGGGAAGCCAACAATTCTTGCGAAGCCTATAGCCTTTTCATGCTGTGCCTCCCTGGTCATCGGGAACTTGATGAAGTCGTCCCTGCATGCAAACAATGCAGTAATCGCCTGGCGAAAACAGCTATGTGTAGCATGCTGCGAGATGCAGCATATATCCCCAGTTGATGCCTGAAAGGAGCCGGAGGCATAGAAGGCAAGTACTGCAGTAACCTTCACCTCTACGGTGCAGTCCTCCTCCCACTTCTAGGCTGTAACTCCGCCTTTATAAGCTGGTGGCCACCTCCTTTTCGAAAGCGCAGCCTTTTGACACACTCTGCCTCACTCAGGTGCAGGTATGAGTGCCTCTCTCTGTACACACGATCTGGGTAAGGCCTCCTCCCCTTCAGTCTGCAAACTCTCTGATGCCTCAGATATCGCTGCCGAATGAGCCTTCTCCTTTGAAAAGCAAGCATACAATATGCATGCAGCAGATGTGGCATTGTTAGAATTGCCACCGTTGCTTAAATTTCCTTCACAACGAATTCAGTACTCACGAAAAGCAAGCACGCACAGCCTTCCCTCCAAAAGGTTGATGCCCTAGTCGATTGGACCCGCTCTGCGCATGCGCAACACTCGACTCGAAGCTTGGTTTCCAAGGTAACGCGACACACAATTGCGAGTCGGCAGAGATTTTGGACAGAAATACAACATACTAAATCAACACTGAGGGGGTGGGGCAAAATGTACAAATAAATGTTTGCACCAAACTGTTGACATCCACTGCTCACCGGGCTCGAGGCACACAGGGTCAGCATGCCAGCCGGCAGGATCGTTCCCTTGGCCGGACACGAACTCGGTGCTTGGCTTCCACCTCCCCCTGGGCTTCTTTGGGTATAACGCCATACTTAATGCAAAAAATCTACAAAGGGATATAGACAGGCTCAGTGAGTGGGTAAACACTTGGTAGATGGAATATAATGTGGGAAAATGTGAGGTTATTCACTTTGGCAGAAAAAATAGAAAAGCAAATTATAATTTAAATGGGGAGAGATTATAAAATGCGATAGTGCAGAGGGATCTGAGGATTCTTGTACATGGAACACAAAAAGTTAGTATGCAGGTACAGCAAGTAATCAGGCAGGCAAATGGAATGTTGGCCTTTATTGCAAGGGGGATAGAGTATAAAAGCAGGGAAGTCCTGCTGCAACTATATAGGGCGTTGGCAAGATCACACCTAGAGTACTGCATACAGTTTTGGTCTCCTTATTTAAGGAAGGATATACTTGCATTGGAGGCAGTTCAGAGAAGCTTCACTAGTTAAATTCCTGAGATGAAGGGGTTGTCATGTGAAGAGAGGTTGGGCAGGTTGGGCCTGTAGTCATTGGAGTTTAGAAGAATGAGAGGTGATCTTATTTATACATATAAGATTCTGAGGGGGCTTGACATGGTAGATGCAGAGAGGATGTTTCTCCTCATGGGGGAGTCTAGAACTAGGGGGCATAGTTTCAGAATAAGGGGTCATCCATTTAAGACTGAAATGAGGAGGAATTTCTTCCCTCAGAGGGTCATGAATCTGTGGAATTTTCTACCCCAGGGAGCTGTGGAGGATGGATCTTTGAATATATTTAAGGTGGAGACAGACAGATTTTTGAATGATAAGGGAGTCCAGGGTTATGGAGAGCGGGTGGGGAAGTGGAGTTGAGGCCAGGATCAGATCAACTATAATCTTATTGAATGGCGGAGCAGGCTCAAGGGGCCAAATGGCCTACTCCTGCTCCTATTTCTTATATTCTTATGTTCTTATGTATAAATGTAGGGAAGTCCTGCTACAACTGTAGTTGGTGAGATCACATGTGGAGTACTGCGAACAGTTTTGGTCTCCTTATTTAAGGAGGGATATATTTGCATTGGAGGCAGTTCAGAGAAGGTTCACGAGGTTGATTCCTGAGATGAAGGGGTTGTCGTATGGAGAAAGTTTGAGCTGGTTGGGCCTGTACTATTTTGAGTTTAGAAGACTGAGATGGTAATTGAAATGTATACGGTTACGCTACGGAAAAAGATCACCGAATCCCAGTAGATGTATGACATGTTCCAACAACAGAAAAAAGGAAATAGAGGAAATTAAGGTCACCACTTTGTGAGATGACTTATGGGACTGGGGACTGAACATTCAGATCCATCCATGGATCCACATAATATTGCATGTGTTAGTAGTGATTCAACTGCCGATTATTGTATATCTCCTTCATGACATCTGTGGATGTGCCCAGCGAAGCAAAGCCAAAAGGTTGGCTAAAGCAATAACCTGAGTAAGGGAAGAAGGGGAAAGCACACCTCTCAAACCAGGCCCGTATCAAAGTATGTAGAGCAATCCAAGACGGGTGGGGCATTGGGCAGCTAGAGATAGGGAATACATAGTGGTAGTGTAAACCCAGGCATAGTCAGGTCATTAGGACACTGGTGACGCCGTAAGAGGTTCAATAGTTGGGATGCGACACTTGTGGCTTTCCAGAGGATCCCTGGATATGAAGCCATAGGTAGAACATCCGGGTGTGGCTGTTAGGCAGGGAAAAGAATTCCTGACCAGGGTCAACAGGAGGGATTGATGTGAGAAGCAAAGGGTTAATGGGAATGTTGATTTAAAACACTCTAGCTATGTTACAAGGCATGATGGGTAGCTTGGCCAAAACAGACAGAAGCATAGTGTCAGCATTTAATAAGTAACAGTTGGTATAAAGCTATTTCATGAAACCTTGTTACAGAGGCAAAGGATAAAGATGAAACCTTGTTACAGAGACAAAGGGTAAAGATGAAACCTTGTTACAGAGGCAAAGGGTAAAGATAAAACCTTGTTACAGAGACAAAGGGTAAAGATAAAACCTTGTTACAGAGGCAATGGACAAACATAAGACAGTTGCGATAACAGAATACATCTGCTGAGAGCTTACGTGATTAACAATTGACAGTTGCTCGGTTGTTGATCACGTAAGCTCTTAGCTTGTCAGTTGGCGAGTTTGGCTTCTGTTTGATTATGCATAAATACACTGCCACAACTATTGTAAAGTTGAGAGACTTCTGGACTTGACTTCAGGATGCCGATCGCTCTCCCCTGCATACTTGTATTAAAGAATTCTCATATCGTGGACTATAAGTGAGTTCAAATGGCATTTTTTCCCACAACACCCTCTCGGGGGAATCTAGAACTAAGAGGCAAAGTTTCAGAATAAGGCGTCGCCCATTTAAAATGGAGATGAGGAGGAATTTCTTCTCTCAGAGGATCGCGAATCTGTGGAATTCTCTACCCCAGAGAGCTGTGGAGGCTGGGTCATTGAATATATTTAAGTTGAAGATAGACAGATTTTTGAACGATAAGAGAGTCAAGGGTTATGGGGAGTAGGCAGGAAAGTGGAGTTGAGGCCAAGATCAGATCAGCCATGATCTTATTGAATGGTGGAGTAGACTCAAGGGGCCAAATGGCCTATTCCTGCTCCTATTTCTTATCACAGGGAGTAGTTGAGGGGAATAGCATACAAGGGGAAGCTAAATAAGCAGATGAGGGAGAAAGGACTAGCAGGATATGCTGATAGGATTAGATGAAGTAGGGTGGAAGGAGGCTCATGTGGAGCATAAACAGTGGCATTGACCAGTTGGGACTAATGGCCTGTTTCTGTGCTGTAGACTTGATGTAACTTGATGTAAAAGTGTCAGCCATGGTTCAGTGGGTAGCACACTGACTTCTGAGTCAGAAGGTTATGGGTTCAAGTCCCACACCATGAACCTGATCTAGGCTGACACTCTAGTGCAGTGCTGATGGAGTGCTGCACTGTCGGAGTTGCCGTCTTTCGGATGAGACGTTAAACCGAGGCCCCATCTGCTTTCTCAAGTGGATGTAAAAGATCCTATGGTACTATTTTTCGAAGAAAAACAGTGAGTTATCCCTGGTGTGCTGGCCAATATTTATCCCTCAATCAACATAACAAAAAAACAGATTATCTGGGTCATTATTGTTATATATGTGGACTTGTATTTATTTTGTACAGCCACCAGAGGGCTCATCCCCTGGAGTCCCAAGGGATCCTATAATCCCTTGGGAGCACAGGTACTTAAGGAGGCTTCACAGGTTGGAGAGGTACTCTGGAGAGCTGCAGTAAAAGACTAAGGTCACACTTTGCTTTGAGCTCACAGTGTTCACTCTATCTCCATACACAACAACTGGCGACGAGATACAGATAGTGAACCCAAAGCTGCAGAGAACAGTGGGCATCCGGGAGAAATTCTCGGAGGGAGATGATTGAGAAACTTTTGTGGAGCGACTCGACCAATACGTCGTGGCCAACGAGCTAGATGGGGAAGAGAGCGCTGCCAAACAAAGGATGATCCTCCTCACCGTCTGTGGGGCACCAACGTATGGCCTCATGAAGAATCTGCTCACTCCAGCGAAACCCACGGAGAAATCGTACGACGATTTGTGCACACTGGTCCGAGAGCATTTGAACCCAAAGGAAAGCATTCTGATGGCGAGGTACCAGTTCTAAACCTATAAAAGTTCTGAAGGCCAGGAAGTGATGAGTTATGTCGCCGAGCTAAGACGCCTTGCAGGACATTGCAATTTGAAAGACATTTGGAGCACATGCTCAGAGACTTTTTTGTATTTGGCATTGGCCACGAAACCATACTTCGCAAACTTTTGACTGTAGAGACCCTAACCTTGAGTAAGGCCATAGCGATAGCCCAGGCATTTATTGCCACCAGTGACAATACGAAGCAAATCTCTCAGCACACAAATGCTGCTACAAGTACTGTGAACAAAGTAATGTTGTTTTTGAATTGTAAAATACAGGGCAGGTCACACATGCCTGCAGCTGCACGTCCGCAGATGACTCAGAGTCCACCATCAAGGGAGATGAATGCAAGGTCATTAACACCTTGTTGGCACTGCGGGGGTGATCATCATTTCCATTCATGCTGATTCAAAGAGTACTTTTGCAAGGGCTGTGGAACAATGGGACACCTCCAACGAGTGTGCAGGCGAGCTGCAAAGCCTGTTAAACCTGCAAACCACCATGTTGCAGAGGAGGACAGATCCACGGAGGATCACGATGAACCAGAACCTCAGATAAGGAGGCAGAGATACATGGGGTGCACACATTCACCACGAATTGTCCCCCGATAATGCTGAATGTTGAAATAATGGACTCCTGATGTCAATGGAGCTGGACACAGGCACGAGCCAGTCCATCATGGGCAAAAGGACTTTTGAAAGGTTGCGGTGCAACAAGGCCACAAGGCCAGTCTTAATTCCAGTTTGCATGAAACTAAGAACTTACACTAAAGAACTGATTCATGTAATCGGCAGTGCTACCATAAAGGTCTCCTATGATGGAGCGGTGCACAAACGACCACTCTGGGTGGTACTCAGCAGGAGCTGGCTGGAAAAGATACGCTGGAACTGGGACGACGTCCGAGCGCTATCGCCCGCTGACGACACTTCGTGTGCCCAGGTTTTAAACAAATTTCCTTCGCTGTTCGGACCAGGCATCGGAAAATTCCAAGGAGCAAAAGTGCAGATTCACCTAATTCCGGGGGCACGACCCATCCATCACATTGCGAGAGCAGTACCGTACATGATGAGAGAAAGAGTAGAGATCAAGCAAGACCGGTTGCAAAGAGAGGGCATCATTTCAACGATTGAGTTCAGCGAGTGGGCCAGTCCTATTGTCCTAGGTCCTCAAGGGAGACGGCACTGTCAGAATCTGTGTCGATTACAAAGTAACTATCAACCGTTTCTCCCTGCAGGACCAATACCCACTACCAAAGGCCGACGACCTCTTTGCAAACCTAGTGGGAGGAAAGACGTTCACGAAGCTGGATCTGACTTCAGCCTACATGACGCAAGAACTGGAGGAATCATCGAAGGCCCTCCTCTGCATCAACACGCCAAAGGTCTTTTTTTTATAACAGATGCCGATTTGGAATCTGATCAGCGGCGGCAATGTTCCAGAGAAACATGGAAAGTTTACTGACGTCAATCCCGCACACCGTGGTCTTCCAGGATGACATCTTGGTCACAGGTCGGAACATAGTCGAGCACCTTCAGAACCTGGAGGAGGTTCTTAGTCGACTGGGATCAGGTTAAAACGCTCGAAGTGCGTTTTCCAGACGCCTAAAGTGGAGTTCTTGGGAAGGAAGATTGTGACGGACGGCATCAGGCCCACCAATGCGAAGACGGAGGCAATCGAGAATGCAGCGAGACCACAGAACGTGACGGAGCTGTGGTCGTTTCTGGGACTCTTGAACTACTTTGGTAACTTCTTACCAGGTCTCAGCACACTGCTAGAACCACTATATGTCTTACTATGAAAAGGGGGTGAATGGGTTTGGGGCAAAAGCCAAGAAAATGCCTTTGTAAAAGCGAGAAAATTGTTATACTCAAATTGCTTGTGTTGTATGATCCATGTAAGCGTTTGGTACTAGCATGTGATGCGTCGTCATATGGCGTCGGGTGTGTATTGCAACAAGCTAATGATTTCGGGAAACTGCAACCATTTGCTTATGCATCCAGGAGTCTGTCTAAGGCTGAGAGAGCCTACAGCATGATTGAAAAAGAAGCATTAGCGTGTGTCTATGGGGTAAAGAAAATGCATCAATACCTGTGTAGGCTAAAATTCGAATTGGAAACTGACCATAAGCCACTTATATCCCTGTTTTCCGAGAATAAAGGGATAAATATCAATGCATCGGCCCAAATCCAGAGATGGACACTCACGTTGTCCGCATACAACTAGGCCATCCGCCACAGGCCAGGCACAGAAAACTGCGCCGATGCTCTCAGTAGGATGCCATTGCCCACCACGGGGGTGGAAATGGTGCAGCCCGCAGATCTAGCCATGGTTTTGGAAGCATTTGAGAGTGAGCAATCACCCATCACTGCCCAGCAGATCAAAACCTGTGTGCTTCATGAGAGCTGGTCCAGTGGCCCAGTGGAAATCAGGAAGAGATAAAGCCGTTCCAACGGTGCAAAGATTTATACAGGCAGACTGCCTTCTGTGGGGCAATTGAGTAGCGGTCCCCAAGAAGGGTAGAGACACCTTCATCAATGACCTCCACAGTACCCACCCAGGCATCGTAATGATGAAAGGGATAGCCAGATCCCACATATGGTGGCCCCGTATCGATGCGGACTTAGAGTTCTGCGTTCACAGATGTAATACATGCTCGCAGCTAAGCAATGTACCCAGGGAGGCGCCGCTAAGTTTATGGTCATGCCCCTCCAAACCGTGGTCTAGGGTACACGTCGACTATGCAGGCCCGTTCTTGGGTAAAATGTTCCTTGTGGATTCCAAATGGATTGAATGTGAGATAATGTCAGCTAGCATGTCCTCTGCCACTACTGAAAGCCTGCGGGCCATGTTTGCCACTCACGGCTTACCCGATGTCCTGGTGAGCGACAACGAGCCATGTTTTACCAGTGCTGAGTTCAAAGAATTCATGACCCGTAACGGGATCAAACATGTCACATCTGCCCCATTTAAACCAGCGTCCAATGGTCAGGCAGAGAGAGCAGTGCAAACCATCAAGCAAGGCTTGAAGAGGGTAACTGAAGGCTCACTGCAGACTCGCCTATCCCGAGTCCTGCTTAGCTACTGCACGAGACCTCACTCACTCACTGGGATCCCACCTGCTGAACTGCTCATGAAAAGAGCACTTAAGACAAGGCTCTCGTTAGTTCACCCTGATTTACATGAACAGGTAGAGCGCAGGCGGCTTCAACAAAGTGCATACCATGATAGCACAAATGTGTCACGCGAGATTGAAATCAATGATCCTATATTTGTATTAAATTATGGACAAGGTCCCAAGTGGCTTCCCGGCACTGTCGTGGCCAAAGAGGGGAGCAGGGTGTTTCGGGTCAAACTTTCAAATAGACTCAGTCACTGGAAACACTTGGACCAAATCAAACTCAGATTCATGGACTATCCTGAGCAACCCATCTTGGACCGTACCTTTTTTGATCCCCCAACATACACACCAGTGGCAAACGGCACCATGGTTGACCACGAAGCAGAACCCATCATCCACAGCAGCCCTGCAAAGCCCAACACACCAGGCAGTCCAGCAAGGCCAGCTGCACAGCAGCCCAGTGAGGGCCCAACAAATGATTCAACAATACCAGCTTTCACACCAAGACGATCAACCAGGCAAGGAGGGCCCCAGATCGATTCACATTGTAAATAGTTACACTATTGACTTTGCGGGGGGAGTGTTGTTATATATGTGGTATTTACTTTGTACAGCCACCAGAGGGCTCATCCCCTGGAGTCCCAAGGGATCCTATAATCCCTTGGGAGCACAGGTATTTAAGGAGGCTTCACAGTTGGAGAGGCACTCTGGAGACCTGCAATAAAAAACTAAGGTCACACTTTGCTTTGAGCTCACAATGTTCAGTCTGACTCTTTCTCCATACACAACAATTATCACATTGCTGTTTGTGTGAGCTTGCTGTGCGCAAGTTGGCTGCTCTGTTTCCCATATTACAACAGTGACTACACTTCAAAAAGTACTTCATTGGCTGTAAAGCACTTTGAGACGTCCGGTGGTTGTGAAAGGCACTATATAAATGCAATTCTTTTTTTCTTTCTTTAACTCGATGTAACTCGATGTAACTAAATAAGTTCAGTTTGCTGCTGTTCGTAGAGACTCTTTTTAAATAGACCCTGTAAATAAACTTTGTTTCTGCAAAATATACTGTTGCTGTGAGTCCTGCCGTAAGTCCCGCCCCACCTCCAAATCATTGGCTGACACACTGATGAGAATAGGCACTCTGGCCATCACTTAACAGAAGCGATAAACTTGTAAACACATTTTATGGATGGTCATAAATCTACAAAAGACATAAACCCATGCTCACAAACAGATATCTCGATCTGGCAGCAACATCAACATGGAGATGGATTGTAGCTCATTAACTCAAGTCACATCTATTGCAGAAAGGATCCCCTCACTCCAGTGCTGGACTCTGCAACAACACATGAGGCAGACTTTTACATAAAGCATGGAACTAAGAGACAGTTAAAACAACGTTGGAGAAGTTGTATTACTTTGCATGGTGTGTACCCGCTGCAATGTTATAGACTTCCTTCACTAACCTTTTGGGTCTCAAACAAAATCATCCTGAAAATAGTCTCCCACTGCAGAATCCTGATGTATAATTAATCAGTGGATCATGCATACTTCCAGGACAGATTTGTGCACATATAAAACAGGAAGGATTGTAAAAATAATTAGAAATAAAGGGGATCATTTTGACATTGGACGATAGCGCAAAATGGGCAATATCAGATCAGCCATCCATTATTACTCACTGTGTTTGAGTTGGGGATCAGTTTAGGCCTGTGAATGTATCATATAGTCATACAGCACAGAAGGAGACCATTCTGCCCATCGTGCCTGTGCTAACTCTTTGGTAGAACTATCCAATTATTCGCACTCCCTTGCTCTTTCCCGATAGGCCTGCAAATTTTTCCTTTCCAAGTGTGTCTCCAATTCCATTTTGGAAGTGGTTATTGAGTCTGCTTCCACTACCCTATCAGGCAGAGCGTTCCAAATCCTAACAATTCACTATGTATAAAAACTCTCCTTTCCCCCTGAGATTTTTGCCAATTATCTTAAATCTGTGTCCTCTGGTTACCGACCCTCCTGCCAGTGGAAACTGTTTCTCCTTATTTACTCTATCAAAACCCCTCATGATTTTGAACAGTTCCATTAAATCTCCTCTTAACCATTTCTGCTCTAAGTAACTGAAGTCCAGCTTCTCCAGTTTCTCCACGTAACTGAAGTCCCTCATCCCTGGTACCATTCAAGTAAATCCAATAAAGTAATTCTAGTCAATTGTTGAGTCTTAGTGTACAATAACAGTTAGCCAAAGCTGAATTTAAAGGTTATTAATAAAACTAAACTATGAAGGCTGAAATAAAGCAGAAACGCAATCTCTGTGCAACACATCAACTTTCCACTAGAGGGCAGCACAGTAGCAGACTGGTCCCCCTGGAGTGGGTGGTATCCAGTAGTAACAGCAGTAGCACCATGGCGACTGTAAGGATCATCTGCGGTAGATAATGATAATGATAATGCATTTCACTCGTATTTTGAAGCTAAGAATACTGTGACTCGTTAGAAACTGGGGGGTAGATTCTCTGCTGTGGGTGCAATCGGCATTCCAGGTACAATTTTGGAAAAGTGTTTTTTCTCAAGTTTTTGCTCCAACTTATTTGCATGTCGCCAAACGTAAAATCTGCCATAAACCAGCGTTTTAGAACATTTTATAATTTAAAAAAACTGCTTTCAGAAATAGAATGTTAACTTGGTGCAATTTTGTTAATACAGCTGAAAATGGGATTATCACCAAAAAATGAGCATTTTACTCAGAACGTCAAACCCATTGTCTGTGAGTAACTTGATTTTAAATCACTGAAAATAACAAAAAAATATACAGAACCATTTGCTAGTTACAGCAGTTAATTTCTTGGTAAATTAAATACATATATATTCAAAGGCTTATAAAAGATGCCTATTAGTATCCTTGCACCTTAAAAAAAAATTTTTAATTTTAAGAGTCTCCTCGAAAGCCCAGACAATCGCAATTAGCGGAAACTCGTGACCAGTTTTATGGGCGGGGCCGGCTTCTAGTACAATGCTTTTTAAAATTAGCGCAAAAGAGTTATGCTGAATGAAATTGGCGCTTAAAATTCTACGATATTCAGTGCCAGTTACAACGATTTTGGATGAATTATCCCGAAAAAGCCAGCACAACCGAGCGGAAACTCCAGGCCAATATTTTTTTCAAAAAACAGAACATAAAAAATCATAGAAACATTCTCACGACTCTTTTAACTTAAATCACTACAACAGAATTTTAAAATAATAATGGCCCTGAAATTCGGGTCGGAGGTTTCTTTCGGACGAACGCCTCCAACCGGAGAATTTTTCCGAAAGTACCCGATGGTTCCGGAGGAGCGTGGAATTCTGTTGGGGAGGCCTTCTCTTCCCGCGCTGTGAAGCGCACTCCCGTCCTCCAGGTTCCCACGCAGAAGATGCAGCCACGTGTGACTGCTCAACCAATCAGGTAAAGTATTCCCAATTAATAGCAATGGGAAGGCTGTATCTACAAGTTCTCATTGCTATTAACTGAGAAAAAAAACCAAACACAATAACACCAAATAAAAAATAAAAAACACATCTCACATAATTAAAATCAATTAAAATTAAAGTTAATAAATATCTCAGAGAAAATGTTTTTTTCTGAGTTTTTAAAAAGTTTTTTAAATTATGGTTTAAAATAAATTTAATGTAGTGGGCAGGGTTTTTAAAAATAAAATGTTTTTTTTTTAATTTTACTTTTTATGTTTTAAGTGTGTTTTAACACTCTTACGCCTGTAAAAGCAGGTTATCAGGCGCAAGAGTTTTGAGGACATTTGCTGGGCAAGATATGGGTAAATACCGCAATCTTGCCCAATCTTGACAGATCGGAAAAGTCAGTTTTCAGTGCATTCGCATTGTGCGCTGAAAACCGGCTTTTGTGATGCCTTCCCGGGTCCGTACACACTCTGTACGGATCCAGGAGGCCGGAATATCTGGGCCAATGAGTAAAAAAACAATTACTTACCTTTAACTTGCAGGACTACTTACCTACCGTCCCGCTCTACTGATTCTCGTGGACGGGTCACTGCTGAGCCAAATATTGCGCCAGGGCGATCTGAGGACAGTGCACGCCGGTAGTCCGCCCCCCCAGCGGTACCTCAAAACTGCCGCCGTAACTCAGCTGGGCAATTTATCGTCGACTCGGTTATCACCCAAAACGGCCAACACTACCCAGCAACCGGGCAGTGAGCCACTGCAATTTCTAGCCCATTTTTTAGTGTTTTTCTCCTTCTCGGCCAAACCCGTAGCTTCGGGGTAAATTTTTAGTGAATTTTAAAATTATCGCCCATTTTCTTTAAGAACCGCCCAATCGACCCTAAATTCCGCTGAGAATCGGGGTGCAACGCCCATTTTTTTTCCACTGGGCAGATTTTTTTCTTTTTTTGGGGGAAGTTTTTGCCAGCGGTTTTCTTGGAAATCATAGCGGTCTTTTGTGCGGCAATCGGGCGCTGGCGGGTTGTGAGGAAATTCTAGCCCACAGCTTCTTAGGTGTTTCGAGAAAGTGCCTGTCACAGTCGAATAGCTCGTACATTGCTATTGAAGATGAGAGGTGTGGGGAAGGGAGAGTTGCAATGATGATGGGAGTAGTGAGTGCAGAGTATGAAAGTAGAAGGCGGAGGAGATGGAGTGACGTGTAATGCAGTAACAGTAGGAGAGTGAAGGGAAGTGAGGGAGGGGAGTATTGTGAGTAGTGAAGCTGCAGGTATGAGGGGAGAGCAATCTTGATTAATCACTCCGGAAATACCCTGAAGTTTTCCCATTTTACCGGAGTTTTCGCCTCCGCTTCTTGTTCTGAAACGTCTGTTCCAGCCTAATAATACACTCTTGGCCAAATTTTTGCCAGGTTTGCAACCGGGTTTTCACCGCGATTTGACCCTCTGTGGCTAAAACCCGGTCGATGAGATCCTCGGGTGCCTGTTTGTGGCGGCGCTTCCATGTACTGTCGGGGAGAGGTGCGCTGACGTGCAACGACACAGCTTGTGTTTGCGTCATACTTTCGGCTCTCTCCCGACCCATACACCATGCCCAGAACACCGCCAGGGTCAAACCTATCGGTGCAGCCTTGCCAGCAGCGGTAAGTATGGAGACCTGCAAAAAAGGTAAGTTAAAGTTTTTATTTTTTAATTAGTTTTCAGCGATTTAGCAGGTAAGGGCTTTTGTGAATGTTTTGTGAATGTTTTTTTGAATGTTTTTTGCAATTTTTTGCTTTTACCCCCCTCCCAAGGCCTCTCTCGCAGCATTACCGGTCCCGGACTAAAGTTGCCGAAACTCGCGGTTTGCACTGTGAATCATCGTTGAACACCGACCGTACCGACGTAAAGGCCGAAAGTTAGGCCTAAAAACGGTAGCGAAGCAAAAATGGTAATTTTGGCCTAAAACTACTGGTTTCGCCGAAAACCGAAAATCTAGCCCAATATTCCAAAAAATAATGAGGCAGATTCTGTGGTGGGTAATAATGACAAACTGTCAGCGTTCACTATCATTACTCCTCTGAAACTGACCATAATTTCAGGATTTAGCGCATGCGCAGATAAGCATGGGATTCGTGAAGTTACAGTTAGTCATTTACTGCTCTGCCCCCATAGCTGACAATCAGTGAAATCAGTGGAACTGACAAAAATTTAAGCTTTTCTGCAATAATATCGCTATTAAACTCCCCATTAAATGTTAAGCCTTGTTGCAATAAGTGTAACTGGGGTTTTAACACTGTATTGGTGAGGCCACGCCTGGAATACTGCATACAGTTTTGGTTTCCATATTTAAGAAAGGATATACTTGCTTTGGAGGCAGTTCAGAGAAGATTCACTAGGTTGATTCCAGGGATGAGGGGGTTGACTTATGAGGAAAGGTTGAGTAGGTTGGGCCTCTACTCATTGGAATTCAGAAGAATGAGAGGTGATCTTATCGAAACATGTAAGGTTATGAGGGGGCTTGACAAGGTGGATACAGAGAGGATGTTTCCACTGAAAGGGGAGACTAAAACTAGGGGGCATAATCTTAGCCTAAGGGGCCACCCATTTAAAACTAAGATGAAGTTGTAAATCTGTGGAATTCGCTGCCTTAGAGTGCTGAGGAAGCTGGGTTATTGAATAAATTTAAGACAGAGATAGACAGTTTCTTAACCAATAAGGGAATAAGGGGTTATGGGGAGCAGGCAGGGAAGTGGTCCTGAGTCCATGATCGGATCAGCCATGATCGTATTAAATGGTGGAGCAGGCGAGAGGGGCCATATGGCCTACTCCTGCTCCTATTTCTTATGTTCTTATATTTTTATATATTGACTGCTAAGCAACCATTCTGGCCCTGACAAACTAATTTTATATTTGTGGAATGTCAAATTTCTCCATTATGATAAAAATTATTAGATTTAAAAATGATACTTCAGCTTCTACCGTAACCCCATGTGTATGTTCCCAATCCTTATTTCACTCTATGTAATATTTTTCAAAAGTGCAGATAATCAGTGCTTTTCATTTCCTGGTTTGCTGCCTTGAGAATTCTTCAATCTGATTGGCTGCTTAAACAGCTTGATGATGTCACTGATGCTCTATGCTAGGAATCTTCTTTTGACAGCGCTACAGTCAATCACACATTGAGGAAGCTAAAGTTCTTGCCACAGAGCTTTTGAGGTCAAAGGTGATCGCTGGCCCATTGTCGTTGACCGCAAATTACAAGTCATTACATCTTAATAACAAATTCTTAATGTCACGTGCAGTGAGCTGATATAGGTTGACACTGATATTTATGATGTTGGGGACCTGAGGAGGAGGTTGAGAGCCAGTTTTGGCTGAAGACGCTTGCAAACACTTCAGCCTTGTCCCTTGCACTCATGTGCTGGGCCATAGATGAAGTTAGGGATGTTCGTGGAGTCCTCTTAGTTGCCTGATTGTCTAGAAGACTGAGATAGAGGTCTTTAAAATTTCCTCAGGGTAGATGTAGAGGATGTTTCCACATTGTGGGTAAATCCAAATCTAGAAGGCATACATCCAAGATAGTAACTAATAAATCCAATAAGGAATTCAGGAGAAATTTCCTTACTCAGAGAGCGGTGAGAATGTGGAACTCACTATCACAGGGAATGATTGAGGCGACTAGCATAGACGCATTTAAGGGAAAGCACATTCTATGTAAGCACATGAGAGGGAAAAGAATAGAAGGATCTGTGGATAGGGTGAGATGATGTAAGCTAGGAGGAGGCTTATGTGGAACAAAAACACCAGCATAGACCTGTTGTGCCGAATGACCTGTTCCTGTGCTGTAAGATTCTATGTAATTCTATGTAATTTAACATAATGTGTACAGACAAGAATCACCCACATGTTGTTTGCAGGAGAATATATTCAATTGCTTTGTCTTCTTCATTTGTGGGAATAATGCCACCAACTTAGATAATTCAATGGCACGCTACTCGATTGAATAGAAAAGGACTTCATTTCATTTTCTATCCTTCTATTCCTTTCTCCCGCATGTGTTCATCTAGCTTCCTCTTAAAGGCATCTATGCTATTTGCCTCAACCACTTCCTGTGGTAGCGAGTTCCATATTCTAACAACTCTCTGAGTAAGGAACTTTCTCCTGAATTCCTTATTGGATATAAGGCAATGGGTATAAACCAGGATTTCAAAAGACATTTTGATGAAGAATAAAGAAACATAATTGACATCAAATTGATTTGCAGTGGCTTAGTAACATTTGCAGCACAATTGCAGTTTTATAAAAATAACACAGGGGGTCAGCACAGCACTTGAATGACTGTGGAACCATTTCTTACACATATATTCAAAGTCATTGGAAATAGATCTAGAGGGAGCGATTATAGACTCAATTTTCCCAGGTCATTTGCGCGTGATTTTGGCGCGTGCCATTTTTTCTGGTGTAATTATTTAATTCAAAGTTTTCCCCTGGAATCTGTGCCGGTGTAACTGCTTTAGTTACGATTTTTCTAGGTTAGGTTTTTTTGATGTTCCCTCATGTCTGCGCCAGTTTTCAGCATTTTTCGCAGTTTGCCCAAATGTTTTTTTCCTAGGTCGGCGTATCTGGCCAATCCCGAAAACTTCTGGTGAATTAACAGAAAGCAGCGCACATTGAAAAATTGGCGCTGAAAGACGCCATTGTTTTTCATCGAAGTTTTTGGAGGCAGTCTCTAACACTTGAAATATCCACAATAAAGCTTTTACCTTTCAACGGAGCACATGGAAGTTTCTTGGATTTCTGAAGTTTTCATTTTTTTTTACTCACACATCACCACTGAACGTCTTTAAGCAGGGCTGGATGGGGGTTTTAGCATCTGCCTTTAGAATCGACCCTGCGTCTGGACACAGGGGCTCGGGGCTCGGCTGGAAAACAAGCCCGGGGGGGGGGGGGGGGGGGGTAGCGGTGGCAATCGGAAGGCTTCTGCACTGAGCCCGTGGAGGGAGGTGGCGATCAGCGCACTAGGCACAAGACTGCAATGAGTTGGGGGTGGGGGAGGAAGGGAGAAGTCACAAGACTGCAATTAGTTTGGGGGAGGTGGGGGGGAGAAGTCACAAGAGCTGGGTGTGGTCCATCCATACAGACTTTGGGGAAAGAGAACAAAGGACCTGTCCTGCCTGCTTTCCTGCTGTGTTGAGCTTCTTGCAAAGGTACAATTTAACTATGGGGGCAATACTGACAATGCCAGACCTTGTGCGAGCCTTCTACATGATGGTGCTACATAGGAGACAATTAATTCGACGTGATCGCATGAGGAACATCAGAGCCCATAGGGTGCCGGGCAGTAGGCCTTACCCACCTTGGGTATATCGAGACAGGCATTTGTACCTGCACCTGAGTGATGCAGACTGTGTCAGAAGGGTGCATTTCCACAAAGAAGTTGTAACTGAGATCTGTGAGTTGGTGAATGCAGACCTGTAACCGAGAAGCGTCAAGAGGACTGCTTTGTCAGTTGAAGTGAAGGTTACAGCTGCACTTTCATTCTATGCCTCCGGATTGTTTCAAGCAACAACTGGGGATGTGTGCGCCATTTCTCAACATGCAACACCTGTCTGCATTCGCCAGGTGACAGCTGCACTGTATGCTCGGAGGAATGACTAAATAAAGTTCCCCATGACTACTCAGGCAATGCATAACAGGACTGTGAGCTTCTCCAAGATTGCTGGCTTCCCAAAGGTACAGGGCTGCATTGATTGTACCCACATCCCCTTGCAAGCACCTTTGGAGGATTCCGAGATGTACAGGAACAGAAAAGTACAACTCGTCTTTGACGACATGCATCGCATCATGTCAGTCGATACAAGATACCCTGGGAGTATCCATGATGCGTTCATCCTACACGACAGCGTTATATCTGCCATGTTTTAGCAGCAGCCAGAAGGGCAGAGCTGGCTACTGGGAGACAAAGGGTACGGCCTCACCATCTGGCTCATGACGCCCCTACATGTAACCCAGACGGAAGTTGACCGGGAATACAACATGTCGCACATTGCGATGCGCAGCATCATAGAGAGGACCATTGGCATCTTGAAACAATGTTTCCGATGCTTGGTCCATTCCGGAGGCTACTTGCAATACTCCCCTGAGATTGTCGATCAGTTCACTGTTGTGTGTTCCATGCTGCATAACTTAGCCATCATGAGGCAGCAGCAACTGGTAGGAGAAGATCTACCTGTGGTGAGAGCGGCTGATGATAATGATGAAGAAGATGCAGATAACGAGCAGGAGGACAAGGATGAGGACAAGGAAGCCAAGCAAGTACCTGAACCCAAAGCACGATGGTGGAGGAGGGCGGGCCATTGTGCCCCTTTAACGATTGCTCGAGCCTTGCGCCAGCATTTCATCCGTGAACACTTTGCTGCCTGAAGGCTCAGCGACAACTATTCCACATGGACCATGTTTACTGTCTGGACCTGTTCTGTAATGTTGTGTTGTGTTAATGGAACAAATGATGGAAATTATTTTTCTTGAGTTCCAAAAGTTGTGTTAATAATGGAACAAATAATGAAAATGATTCAGATTTAATGTAAAATATATTTTATTCAAAAGTTTAATAAACAGTTCTTTGTATTTTACTTAACTTTAATAAAATTATTCTTGTATCAAACTTTAAAGTTTTCAGTTACGATCACTTACAAACTTTAAGGTCACGTACAAACTCTAAGATCACTTAAAAACTTAATAACTTTTAAACTTCTAAATTTTACATAACTTACAAAAAATCTTTTAAGTTGAGAACAGTTACAATAGTAACAATAATAACAGCAGCAAAGAAAGGCTGCACCCATCTCTCCTCCACCTTATTCTAAGACCGCCCGCCGAGCTTGTTCTTGGTGACTCCACCACCACTGCCCGCAGGCGGTAGCACAGTGTTTCTGGGGTTGGTACCAAGCTTATTCTTTCTAAGATCTCGGGTAGTGCGCACCTGTTGGTGGGGGGGGGGGGGGAACGGCAGGCGGCAATGTGGAGGCCCCAGGCGGCAATGTGGAGGGCCCGGCTTGGGGCTCTTCAGAGGCTCGTGTATGGATTGGAGTGGGAGTAGCAGTTGATTCTGTCAATGGGCGCGGGCTCTGGGCGTGTTCCCTTATCGCAGCAGCTAACTCCAACATACCGTCCCTCATGCACCCTGACAGTGTCTCAATGACTTGCAACATTCCCTCCCTCATGTTGAGAAAAACTGTCTCAACCACCTGTGACTGTCCCTCCCTCATGTTCAGTGATAGTGTTTGCACCATCTCTGACATTCCCCCCCTGATGTTCACTGACAGCGCATCAGCTACCTGTGACATTCCCTCCCTCATGGGTCACTGACATGGTTTCAGCTGACTGAGACATTCCCTCACTCATGGTCCCGGACATCGTTCCCATTCCTCGTGAGTTTGCTGTTATTTCTCCCAACAGTCCCGCTACCTCATCACCCACCCCACTGATAGTGTCCAGGAGTGATCGCGTAAGGTCAATGCTCTCCCCACTCATTGCCATCATCTGAACCACATCTGTTAGATCCTGCACCTCAGGAGAGCGCGGTCAAGCTCTCCTTCTCCATCTCACCCTGGGTGTAGCTTGCATCCCATCACAGGGACCTACAGCCTTGGAAGGTGGGGCCCTGAGTGTGCCTCACTGCACCACACCACTGGAAACTGCAGTCTTGATAGGTGGGGCCCTAGGTATGCCTTGCTGTGCCACAACACTGGGACCTGCACCCTCGGAAGGTGGGGCCCTGAGTGTGCCCCGCTGCACCCCACCACTGGGACCCACAGCCTCAGATGTTAGGAAACCATGGAATGTCCCACCAACACTCAAACCACTAGTCACGGAAGAGGCTGGCACCTCAATGGGCGACACCTGCACCTCCACCAAAGTCAGTTACGCTGTGGGGGCTTCATCCATCTCCATCCCCTCTCCACACTGCCCCATCCCCCCTTCCCCTTCACCCCCATGCTCTTGGTCTGGAGGGTGGGATTGGAAGATGTTCTCCTCTTCAGGCTCATCCTTATCTGAATCTTCTTCTGCATCGTCAGGATTGGCCTCAAGTTCTGAAAAATGTAACAGAACAGACAAATGATTAGCAGCAGAGGAGGGGGCAGGGTGGGTGGCATGAGTAGGCTTACACAGCGCAGGCAGCAGGTTGATTTGAAGGACCTCGATGAATGATAGCACATTGCATCAACTGAAGCGTAGCTGATGAAGACATCCCCAGGAACCAAAGCCTGGCAAGTCCGCACCATACTTAACATTTAGCAAAGCCAGACTGTGGAATTTGCAGGACTTGCCCTCTCCCTAGAGTGTGGGCCCAGCTTGTGCAGTGGTGGTTGCTTTTCTCCAGGCAGGATCCATCAAAGCAGCGACACTCTCTTCCAAGGTTGTCAGTGGCTGCAGATTTGCCGAGCCTCCTCCTGTTCGAGTGCTTTCCCTTTTATTATGTGCCACCTCCCTGCAAAGATGAAAATGCAACTTTTTAGAGAGGGTGTCTTTTTGCTGGGTGGGACATATACAGATGGTCACATTTACAATTGCAATTCCATTGAATAAATGAAAATATTACTGACACTAACTACTTGACCAAGTTCCTGCCACTTCTTTTTACCTAGGCTTCCATGTCTCATGGTGGTCACCATTGCGCAGTAATCTTCTGCAAATTGGTTCCAGTGTTTCTTCATTTCTTTGGGTTGAACTTTTCTGTGGCCTCTACTGATATCCAGCACCTGCCATCTGGTCTCAATCACAGTAATGAGGGCCTCCACTTCATCCTGTAAGAAATTATTGGTCCTTGCACCTACGGCGTCCCTTCTCGCACAACTGGCTCTTTAACAATGGCCAATTGCCAACCCGGAGCTGTACTGCGCATGCGCGTCCATTGATAAAACGTCAAAAACGCTCATTTTATTTTGTTGCGCTTGCGCAAAATGTGCAGCATTGTTTTTTTCGGCGCAGACAGTAGGCTCCACCCCCCCAGGTGACTGGACACGCTGCACGGCGCCAAATTTGAATTATACATCGGGGAAACTTTGGCAAAATATTTTTGACACTTTTTTAACTCAGGGTGTTGTCGGGATCTGGAACGCTCTACCTCAAAAGGTGGTGGAAGCTGACTTCCTAAATAATTTAAAAGGGAGTTGGGCAGGTACTTGAGGGTGAGGAACTTACAGGGTTATGGGCAAAAAGCGAGGATGTGGAACTGAGCACGATTGCTCTTTCAAAGCGCTAGCACTGGGACGATAGGCAGAGTGGCCTCTTTCTGTGCTGTAAGTTGCTACGATTCTATGATTCTATTTGACAGGAAATAATCGAAGTTTGATCCTTGAAATACATGTTAAAATTACTTTTGCTTTCAGCAATATAACTGAGTCCTTCAACTCCAATTGCAATTCAGCAACGTCAGATGTACTGTCAAATAGAGGCCGCTTTAGAAACATAGAAACATAGAAAATAGGTGCAGGAGTAGGCCATTCGGCCCTTCGAGCCTGCACCACCATTCAACAAGATCATGGCTGATCACCCACCCCAGCACCTCCCCCCCTACGCCCCCTCCATACCCCCCGACCCCCCCCAGCCGCAAGGACCAGATCCAACTCCCTCCCGAACACATCCAATGAACTGACATCAACAACTCTCCGCGGCAGGGAATCAGCCCAGAAACATCAGCAAGAAAACAATGAAATAAAATAAAAGAACAGAAAACAATCAGAGAATTGTGAATGCTGAAATTCTGAAATGAGAGAAGTGGGCACTGAAAATGTACAGCAGTTCGGTAATCATTTATCAGAAATCTCCACCTGACGGAAGCTTGCATCTGAAATATTCACCTCATTTTCTCTTTCAAATGCAGATTGACCAGCTGTGCAATTCCCCTGTTTTTAATAAAGAACCTTTAATCGCAAATATGGAATAGATTGAAGAATAATGAGGTTTCCTTCTATTAAGAGTGAGCCTGCAAAGGACGAAGGGGGATCAGGAATAAAAGTTCTCAATTGGGGTAAAGCCAATTTTGCTGAGCTGAGAGGTGATTTGGCCAAAATGGACTGGAAACAGCTACTTGAAGGTAAATCAGTGTCAGAGCAGTGGGAGGCATTCAAGGAGGAGATCCTGAGGGCACAGAGCAAGTATGTTTCCTTAAAAAAAAAAGGTTGCGGCTAACAAATCTAGAGCCCCCTGGATGTCAAGGGCCAGTCAGTGTAAGATAAAGAAAAAAGGGAAGCTTATGACAGATACCGAGACACTGATTACTTTTGTGACCAGTCTGCCATGTGGGACCTTATCAAAAGCTTTGCTAAAATCCATATACACTACATCATACACACTGCCCTCATCAACTCTCCTGGTTACCGCCTCAAAAAATTCAATCACGTTAGTCAGACACGATCTACCCTTAACAAATCCGTGCTGACTGTCCTTGATTAATCCGTATCCTTCTAAATGAAGATTTATCCTGTCCTTCAGAATTCTTTCCAATAATTTTCCCACCACCGTGGTTAGGCTGTCTGGCCTGTAATTACTTGGTCTATCCCCTCTTAAACAAAGGTACCACATTAGCAGTCCTCCAGTCCTCCAGTGCCACATCTGAAGCCAGAGAAGATTAGAAAATAATAGTCAAGGCCTCTGCTATTTCCTCTTTTGCTTCGCTTAATAGCCTGGGATATATTTCATCCGGGCCTGGGGACTTATCCACTTTCAAAACTGCTAAACTCCTACAATACCTCCTCTCTCACTATGTTTATTTCATCTAATATTTCACACTCCTCCTCCCCGATAGCGATGTCTGCATCGCCCCTCTCTTTTGTGAAAACAGACGCAAAGTATTTATTAAGAACCATACCCACGTCTCCCACCTCCACACACAGATTACCCTCATGGCGCTATAACCTGCACTTTTGTGGTTATCGCCCAAAAATAGGCGATATTTCCGACATGGGAGTTAAAAAAGGGTCTTCAGATCGTCGGCTTCTCGTCCATTCTCAAAACACCTAGTTTCCACTTTTGAAAATTGGTGTCACTGCGAGCGATATAAAATGGGCGGTAGCGTTACATTTTTTTCACCTTCTGCCGTAAAGTTTGGCCGTCATTAGCAACGTCATGTCAACGCTCGATTCCCGCGATTCTGCAGGTCAAGGGTCATCATGACATGCGCAGAAGAGGAGACAGAGAGAGAGGGAGCTTAGAGGGACTGAAGGCGTGGCTGGGTGTGGTGTGGCTGCTTTGGGAGGAAGGAGGGAGACTTTAGAGCTTCACAGCAAGTAAGGAAACAAAAAGTAGCTGTTACCAGCCACATATTTGACCGAATTTGGCCTATAATGGAGAGAAAGAAGGAGGCATCACAGCACACTGTGGAGACTGACGCTGGAGAGAGCAGTGAGGTGGGAGAGGAGCACATTGGAGGCTGCAAAAGAGCCAGGATGTTCTCGGATGAGGCAAATGCCTCCCTTCTGCAGGAGGTCGAGTTACGCTGGGGTGATTTGACACAGGGAGGGCGTGGGAAGCCCAACCCAAAGGCATACCAGAAGATATGGGCCGAGATAGCAGAGGTGGTCTCGCAGCGACCAACGAGGTGCGTGAGGGCAACCAATGCCGCAAACGATGGAACGACCTTGTGGGATCCGCAAGAGTAAGTATTACATTGATTTACATGTACTTTTGTATTTATATAATTTGATTTGTAACAGTCAAGACTGATTATCAGCAGATGTGAGGTCTTGCACTTTTACTGGGAATGTATTACTCAAAGCCTGCGGTCACGGTGTAAATTTTTAGGTAAACAATGATAATTATCATAATAATCATGATTACATCTGTCGGTTATGTGTTGTATCAGTGTCTGTGACAGTACCTAGCAAGGATATCACGCAATGATCTCATGCCATGTCATCCTGTCACCTTTTACAGAAGAAGCTATCGACGATGAGGTCCATGCAGATGCGGGGTGTGGGGTCACCAGTCCCCAGCGACATCACTGACATGGAGGAGTGTGTGATCGCACTCGTGGGGAAGCACCCCCGGAGAGCCACGGATGCATCTGCAGACCCTGAAGTGAGGCCACGTGAGTAAAGCTTACACCATTGCATAATAAGTCAAGAGATGCCACACCCACTCATATCCGAACAATCATATATGTTAGATGATTTCTAAAATTGCCATAGAAATAATGATGGCCTAATGAAAATCATTGGAATGCAAATGTGTTGATGATCATAAAATGTGATGTCTGTGATGATTTTGATAACGGTGGTGCTTTTGTTGTGCATATGCTGTGTGCAGTGCTGGACTCACCTTGTGACCCTAGCACCCCCCTCTCCTCTGATAACCTCATTTGTGTTTTGCAGCTCAGCCAGCAGCACGTCCCAAGGCAAGACCACAGAGGTCAGAAGGCAGGGCGTGGAGCCGAAGTCAGCGGATGATCCAACTACATCTGGTGCTGAGGAGCTCCGATTCTCGCCCGTCAATCTGCTGTTCTCGATGAATGAGAGTGCGAACTTTGAGGAACCTCCATCGCCATGCTCCAGAAGCCATTCCACCCCAAGGCCATCTAGTGGTCCACCGGTCATTTCCGCCTCCACTCTGGAGGTACAGGGCCCAAGCACCTCGCCACAGGGCACCCCATTTGTCCCCAGGACGAGCGTCCAGAGAGATTCCAGCCTGAGAGCGCTGTGCAGCTATGTACACTATTTCTTTGTACAAAATACCACTTATTTATTTTGATTGTAGGTTTTATTTACTTGTACTTTTAAATGAGGTTTAGTTTTTTTCTTCAAATGTTTTTTTAATATATATTTAGCAGGGGACTTAATGGGGGGGGGGGAAGATCGGTGCAGGGAGGGGATTGCTGCAGGCGGGGGGGAGATTGCTGCTGTGGGGGGAGTTCACTACTGGGGGAGATCGCTGCTGTGGAGGGAGATCGCTGCTGTGGGGGGGGGGGAAATCGCTGCTTTTGGGGGGGGGGGCGGGGATCGCTGCTGAGGATGGAGATTGCTGCTTGGGGGGGGGGGGATCGCTACTGTTGGGGGAGGAAGAGACTGAGGTTGAGAGAGACTGGGGGGTGAGAGACAACATTTTTATTTTACAGCTAAAGATGCATACTGCCGACTGAAGATCGAATTAAAACCACCTTTTCCAGGGCGGGCTGCAGGGTCAGCGGAATGTCGGTTGTAAGTGATGAATTTCGCAATTTTGGGCGGTATGTCGGCGGTGTGCATGGGCGGACAGTATGCATACAGCCCAGCGGTGTCGCTGATGAATTTTCCGCTGGGCGGTATGTGGGTATTTTTTGATGAATTTCGCGATTTTGGTCGGTATGTTGGCAATCCGTGAACAGTGTGTGGCGGTATGTCAACCAATTTCGGGCCCTAAATATCCTTTTTAATTTCACCCCTGCACTTTCTATACTCCTCCAGAGATTCTGCAGTACTTAGCCCTCGGCATCTGTCATCAGCCTCCCTTTTTTTCTTTATCCTACCCTATAAGTCCCTAGACATCCAGCGGACTCTAGATTTAAGGGCACATATTACGTCTGAACCCTCCAATCTCCTCCTTGAATGCCTCCACTGCTCTGACACTGATTTGCCTTCAAGTAGCTGTTTCTAGTCCACTATGGCTAAATCACCTCTCAGCTTATATTTACCTATATATTCGTGAGTATATATCTGGTCTAATGAAGGACATCCAATTCCTTGTTGTCATGTAGATGCTTGTTTACCCTGGCAATCTTGTTCATTATATCTGGTACTGTTTAGCAAGTGTACCCCATAATGGAAAAGGGGGATTTTATTTGTGATGTGATGATGGTTTAGTGAAGGGACTGTGCGCAATTTGATTTGGTCCAAGTGTTTCTGCACATTAGTCCATTGGTCAGTTTGACCTGAAACACCCTACTCCCTTCTTTGGCTGTGACCGTGCCGGCGAGCCATTTGGGACCATTTCCATAACTGAACACAAATACAGGATCATTGATCTCAATATCGCGTGACAAATTTGCGCGGTCATGGTACACACTTTGTTCATACTGCTTGTCCTACACGTGATCATGTAGATCAGGGTGGACAAGAGAGACCCTTGTTTTAAAGGCCCTTTTCATCAGCAGCTCAGCTGGGCGAATCCCAGTGAGTGAGTGGAGTCTGGTGCGGTGACTGAGCAGGACTCGGGACAACCGGGTCTGCAGGGAGCCTTCCCACACACGTTTCAAGCTTTGCTTGATGGTCTGAACTGCCCGTTCTGCCTGGCCGTTGGATGCGGGCTTGAACTGGGCAGATGTGACATGTTTGATCCCATTGCGGGTCATGAATTCCTTGCATTCAGCACTGGTGAAGCACGGCCCATTGTCGCTGACTAGGACATCAGGCAGGCCGTGTGTGGCAAACATGCCTCGTAGGCTTTCAATGGTGGCAGTGGATGTGCTTACAGACATTATTGCACATTCAATCCATTTTGAGTAAGCGTCCAGGACAGCCAAAAACATTTTGCCTAGGAATGGGCCCGCATAGTCTACATGGATCCTCGATCACAGTTTGGATAGACATCACTGCAAACTTAGCGATGCCTCTCTGGCTGCATTGCTCAACTGAGAGCAAGTGTTGCACTGGCGCACGCATGACTCTAAATCTGAGTTGATGCCAGGCCACCACACGTGGGATTTGGCTATGATTTTCATCATTACGATGCCTGGGTAGGTGTTGTGCAGTTCGCAAATAAATGTGTCTCTGCCTTTCTTGGGCAAGACTACGCGATTGCCCCACAAAAGACAGTCCGCCTGCAGGGACAGTTCGTCTTTGCGTCTGTGGAACGGCTTAATCGCTTCCTGCATCTCTGCTGGGACACTGGACCAGCTCCCATGGAGGTCACAGTTTTTTACCAAGGACAGTAAAGGATCCTGGCTGGTCCAGGTCCTGATCTGGTGGACCGTAACGGGGGACTTTTCGTTCTCAAATGCCTTGATGATCATGAGCAAGTCTGCTGGCTGTGCCATTTCCACCCCAGTGGTGGGCAATGGTAGCCGATTGAGAGCATCTGCGCAGTTCTCTGTGCCGTTCTATGGCGGATTATATAGTTGTATGCTGACAGCATGAGCGCCCATCTTTGGATGCGGGCAGAGGCATTGGTATTAATCCCTTTGCTCTCCGAGAATAGCGATATGAGTGGCTTGTGGTCAGTTTCAAGCTCGAACTTGAGGCCAAATAAGTACTGGTGCATTTTTTTTACCCCGCAAATGCAAGCCAGAGCCTCTTTTTCAACTATGCTATAGGCCCTTTCAGCCTTGGACAAACTCCTGGATGCATAAGCAATTGGTGCAAAATTCCCGATTCATTAGCCTGTTGTAACACACAGCCGACCCCATATGATGACTCATCGCAAGCTAACACCAATCGTTTACAAGGGTTATACAGGAGAAGCAGTTTGTTAGAATACACTAAGTTTCTGGCTTTCTTAAAGGCGGCCTCTTGTGAATTCTCCCATACCTAGTCGTCTCCCTTGCGCAGTAGTGCATGTAGGAATTCTAGCAGGGTGCTTAGGACATTATCGAAATAGTTAAGGAGCCGCAGGAACGACCGCAGCTCCATCATGTTCTGTGGTCTTGGCGCGGTCTTGATGGCCTCCGTCTTGGCGTCGGTGGATCTGATGCCGTCTGCTGCGATTGTCCTTACTAAGAATTCGACGTCCTGTGCCAGGAAAACACACTTTGAGTGTTTTGACCTGAGCCCCACGCGATCCAACTGACTGAGAACCTCTTCCAGATCCTTCAAGTGCTCCATGCTGTCCCGACCTGTAACCAATATGTCGTCCTGGAAGATCACTGTGCAAGGAACTGACTTTAGCAGGCTCTCCATATTCCGCTGGAAGATCGCTGCGGCTGGCCGAATCCCGAACGGGCACCGGTAATAGATGAACAGACCTTTGTGTATGTTGATGCAGGTAAGGCCTTTCGAAGACTCCTCCAGCTCCTGTGTCATGTAGGCCAAAGTCAGCTCCAGCTTGGTGAACGTCTTCCCTCCAGCCAGGGTCGTAAATAGGTCATCTGCCTTGGGTAGCGGGGACTGGTCCTGCAACGAAAAATGGTTAATCGTTACTTTATAGTCCCCACAAATTCTAACCGTACCGTCGTCCTTGAGTACCGGAACAATCGGACTGGCCAAGTCATTGAATTCCACCAGCACGCTGATGCTTTCACATTGCAGCCTGTCCAGCTCGATTTCCACTTTTTCACGCATCATGTACGGTACCGCCCGATCCTTATGGTGGATGGGTCGTGTACCGGGAACCAAATGGATCTGCACTTTCGCCCCCGAAAATCTTCCAATGCCTGGCTCGAATAACGAAGGGAACTTGCTTAAAACCTGGGTGCATGCGATGTCGTTGACAGATGAAAGCGCTCAGCTGTTGTCCCAGTTCCAGCGGATTTTCTCCAGCCAGCTTCTGCCAAACAACGTGAAGCCATCCCCTGGCACAATCCACAGTGGGAGTTCGTGTACTGCTCCATCATAGGAGACTTTGACTTCAGCACTGCCAATTACAGGGATTAGTTCCTTGGTGTAAGTCCTTAGTGAATGCGGCTGAGCTTGGGCCCGTGTGCCTTCTTTCCTCACAGTCTGTCAAAGGCCGTTTTACTCATTATGGACTGACTTGCCCCCGTGTCCAGCTCCATAGACACTGAAATACCATTGTTCAACTTTCAACATTATTGGTGGGCATTTCATCGTGAACGTGTGTACCCCGTACACCTCTGCCTCCTCAGTACGAGTTTCCAATTCCGTCTGATCCACTGTGGATCGATCTTCCTCTGCAATGTAGTGGTTTGCAGGGTTAGCAGCTCGCCTGCACATTTGTTGGAGGTGTCCCATTGTTCTGCAGCCATTGCACGCATAGTGCTTAAAGCGGCATTGATGGGGCCGATGATCACACCCGCAGCGCCAACAGGGTGTTAACTGCCTCGCATTAACAGATAATAACGGACTCTGGGTCAATTGAAGTCGGGCCACAGCAGTCGGCATGTACATTCTGCCCTGTACATTTCTGCTCAAAATCGACGTTACTTTGTGCACCATACTGGCCGAAACTTCTTTGTTCTGCGAAATCTGCTTGGTGTTATCGCTGGTGGACATAAATGCCTGGGCTATCGTTATGGCTTTACTTAGATTCGGAGTTTCTACAGTCAACAGTTTGCGAAGGATTGTCTCACGTCCGATGCCCAGTACAAAAAAGTCTCTGAGCATTTGTTCTTTGAATCCCTCAAACTCACAATGTCCTTCTAGGCGCCTAGTTCGGCGACATAGCTCGCCACTTCTTGGCCGTCCGATCGTTGACACGTGTAGAACCGATATCTTGCCATCAAAACGCTTTCCTTAGGATTTAGGTGCTCCCGGACCAGCGTACACAATTGGTCGTAGGGTTTCTCTGTTGGTTTTGCCGGGGCCAGGAGGTTCTTCATGAGGCCATAGGTTGTTGCCCAACAGACAGTTAGGAGGATCGCCCTTCGTTTGGTAGAGTTCTCGTCCCCTTCCAGCTCGTTGCCACGAAGTATTGGTCGAGTCTCTCCACGAAGGCCTCCCAATCGTCCGCTTCTGAGAACTTCTCCAGGATGCCAACTGTTCTTTGCATTTTCACACAGTTGTTCGTTACCTCGTCGCCAATTGTTACACTCATAATAAATGGCCAGACTGATTACTGTGTGTAATGAGCAAGTGTGACCTTAGCTCCTTTATTAAGGTTCCAGAGTGCAGGTACCTCGTGGGTGGCCTGCTTATATACTGTACTCCCATGGGATGCTGGGATCCCTTGGGACTCCAACAGGTAGGCCCTCTGGTGGTCATGTGTGTTGCAGATTACAAGGGGTTAAATACATAACAATGGGCACAAAAGTTTTGGATGAGCTGAAGTTTACATATTGCTGTACACGTCCATTATAACAACCTTTCAACTCTTTTAATCTTCATGTACAAACAACAAAGTCATGAATCAGTTATGCTTAGTTTTAAATGAAAATAGAGCTCAAAGCCGGCCAGGGCATATTTTATTCGTGGCATACATTACAACTTCCATTTTAAAATAAGTGATGATCATTTTCTTTATTTTAAGTGACATTAAACGATGTTCATGTGCAATATTTCGTATCAGCTAATCAATGCCTTTCTGCAAAACTAATTTTTGAACATTTTCTAAATTAGGATTAAGTAATAAATTCACAAATGTCACTGATTAGTGACTGATAGAATGAATACCAACTGCTAGCTTTGTGACTCTGTCAAACATGCTAATTAAGGAAACCTGGTGGGATAGCTACTACCAGAGTTGAATGCATCAAATCTGGAACGTGAAAAATATTTCATCTCAGGTCCCAAGACACATGTGAAATAAATACCTTTGAAGTAAACTAGAGCAGCTTCTTCCCAAGCTTGCCAAACTATTTCTATTTTATATATAGTCCGTCCTCTAAAGCAAATGCAATTAAAATTTAAAGATTCTCATCCTTATTATTGAATATATTTAAAGTGGAGATAGACAGATTTTTGAACTATAAGGGAGTCAAGGGTTATGGGGAGCAGGCAGAAAAGTGGAGTTGAGGCCAAGATCAGATCAGCCATGATCTTATTGAATGGCGGAGCAGGCTCGAGGGGCCAAATGGCCTATTCCTGCTCCTATTTCTTATGTTCTTATATTCTCACATCAGAAGAGGAGTTAGGTCTGATGGGATGATGCCACATGCCAGAAATCCTGCCGCTTCTGCCTCGTTTCCCTGCCCCCTCGGCCCCTCACCGCCCAGTGGATGCTTGATACTGACATACTTTTGCTTTAATAGGATAATACCCTGATGAAAGTAGGGCCCAGGTTGCTGGTACCTGTGCTCGATCACCATGCAGAAACCAATCACGTCAATCACCTTAAAAAAGCCAGATTCCTTGAAAAGAATATTCAACCCTAACAAATGGTAGATGAGCCTGATGAATAACGAAAAGAAGACTGAAAGTGGAGAAAATCTGAAAAAGAAACAGTAGATTCTGGAGATTTACAGGAGAGCCATCAGCATCTGTATAAAGAAAGGATTGGTTAGCATTTTGGGTACTGACTCTGCCAGACATGACATCAATCTTCTTTAAAGTTAACTTTTACTTTACGGTCAATATATTATACAGAGATGCCATTTTTCTAAATTTTTTAATGGCACAGATCTTTACAGAAATGTTGACGGGTTTTATGTAATGCCATGTTGTGTTGCCACTTTACCAGTGTTGTCATGGTGACAAAAGTTCAATAACGTCATCAGGAGGCAATGAATTTAATAAGAAATATTAGCACAGAGTATGTTCACTCCATTTCTAGATTGAAGATGCAAGTTATAGTTCAGAGACCACTTCAGAATATGAAAATATTAACATTTTTATGCATGTATTTGTGATAATAAAGTTTGTTCCACTTCAGATCAAATCTGATAAAAAATATTTTGCTTATGCACAGAACCTTCCTCTGTTTACTTAAAGTACATAAACAGTACACAGAATAATACCAGAACTGAGATGTTATACCTATCAAGAAAGACTGAACAGGCAGTGCTTCTTTTCTCTAGGAAAGAGTAGTCTGAGGAGTGACCTGACAGAGGTCTTCAAGATTATGAAAGGGAATTCAGGAGGAAGTTCTTGAGCCAGAGAGTGGTGATAATGTGGAACTCGCTACCACAGGAAGTAGTTGAGGCGAATAGCATAGATGCATTTTCAAGGGAAGCTGATAAACATATGAGGGAGAAAGGAATTGAAAGATACGTTGATGGGGTTAGCTGAAGTAGGTGGGAGGAGGCTCGAGTGGAGCACAAACATTGGCATGGACCTGTTGGGCCGAATGGTCTGTTTCTGTGCTGTAATTTCTATGTAAGTAATAAGGATGAGTTGGAAGAATTGCTATTCTAATGCTCTACAGTTGCTATAACTGAGTTGTGCTAACTCAGAGCAGGCCAAAGGTGAACCTTGAACTTTCTTGGTCCTTATGGCCTAAATGTTACATTGATCAGAATCTTCACTGAATGAACTATGGGGGAACTCTTTGTACTTTTGCTGAATATGTAACACACACTGTGAAGGATACAGTTCATGTTCCAAGTGCTAGTGCAGTGTTAGCTGCTTACAGTGTACGGACTTCATTTGTCCAAGTTATCCAATATTCATTGCAACTTAGTAAATAGAATGGCACCTGGAGCCAATGGTTTGTTTGAGAAAGGTAGAAAAATAATTAAGGAGCTGGCAGACTTCATTCAGCGAGTTACAGATAATGTACAACCATAGCACACCTTAGGACCGTGAGCCCACCAATAAACTGAACTGGTCTTGTTGTAGTCCAGTTTCTAGTCTACAAACATGGTGCATTTGTGGTAGTAATGACAATAAGAACATAAGAAATAAGAGCAGAAGTAGGCTATTCAGCCCCTCGGCCATTCAATAGGATCATGGCTGAACTTCTACATCAAAGCCACATTCTTGCCCTATCCCCATTTCCCTGGATTCCCTTAGTGCCCATAAATCTATCGATCTCAATCTTAAATATAATCTTTGACTGAGCATCCACAGCTCTCTGGGGTAGAGAATTCCAAAGATTCACACCCCTCTGGGTGATGACATTTCTCCTCATCTCAGCCACAAATGTCCGACCCCTGATCCTGAGACTATGATCCCTAGTTCTAGACTCTCCAGCCAGGGGAAACAACCTTTCAGCATCTACCACGTCAAGCCTTCACCACTCATTCTTCTAAACTCCAGAGAACATAGACATATTCTACTCAATCTCTCCTCATAGGACAGCACTCTTATCCCAGGAATCAATCGAGTGAACCTTCGTTGCACCTCCTCTAAGGCAGGTATATCCTTTCTTCGGTAAGGAGAACAAAACTGTACCTAGGTATGGTCTCAGCAAAGCCCTATACAATTGCAGCAGGACTTCCTTACTCTTATACATCAACCCACTTGCAATAAAGGCTAACATAGCATTTGTCTTCCATAATTGCTTGCTGTTAACTTTCTGTGATTCATGTACAAGGACATCCAAATCCTTCTGAAAACCAACATTTACTAATCTCTCACCTTTTAAAAAATATTCTGCTTTTCCATTCATCCTACCAGAGTGGATTCTGTAGAACAGAATGTGTAACTTCACTATATAAACTACAATGGTCCCGAAAATCCAGGGCTCCTCTAGTGCACTTCAGTTGTAACTTCAATGGGATTCCACCGGCACAGCCGGAAACCAGGCCAGGACTCGGTCTTACTGGATCTCGGCCTTTTATTGATGTTTCCTCAATTGCCTTTTGGGAGCAGAGGTTCCACATGACCCGAACATGACCATCACTGCAAGGAGAATGGGGCATCTAGGATCAGGGGTGGGGACACCTAGCATCAAGAGTTCCTGCACCCTGGACCTTCAATGGGACTTGCAGTGTGGTTGGCAGAGGTAGGTCTGGTCAGATCAAGTGTACCACTCTGTCTACCGCCGGTTTGTGGTGCCCAGCTGTGTCTGCACTGACTACTGTTAACTAGGTTATTGTAACTCCACACTCTGACCCCTCACCGTATCCCCACACTCTGACCCCTCACCCTATCTACACTCTGACCCTTCACCCTATCTACACTCTGAGCCCTCACCCTATCTCCACACTCTGACCCCTCACCGTATCCCCACACTCTGACCCCTCACCCTATCTATACTCTGAGCCCTCACCGTATCCCCACACTCTGACCCCTCACCCTATCTACACTCTGAGCCCTCACCCTATCTTCACTCTGACCCCTCACCCTATCTACACTCTGACCCCTCACCCTATCTACACTCTGACCCTTCACCCTATCTACACTCTGAGCCCTCACCCTATCTCCACACTCTGACCCCTCACCGTATCCCCACACTCTGACCCCTCACCCTATCTATACTCTGAGCCCTCACCGTATCCCCACACTCTGACCCCTCACCCTATCTACACTCTGAGCCCTCACCCTATCTTCACTCTGACCCCTCACCCTATCTCCACACTCTGACCCCTCACCGTATCCCCACACTCTGACCCCTCACCGTATCCCCACACTCTGACCCCTCACCGTATCCCCACACTCTGACCCCTCACCGTATCCCCACACTCTGACCCCTCACCCTATCTACACTCTGATCCCTCACCCTATCCCCACACTTTGACCCCTCACCGTATCCCCACACTCTGACCCCTCACCCTATCTACAGTCTGACCCCTCACCGTATCCCCACACTCTGACCCCTCACCGTATCCCCACACTCTGAGCCCTCACCCTATCCCCACACTCTGACCCCTCAACGTATCCCCACACTCTGACCCCTCACCGTATCCCCACACTCTGACCCCTCACCGTATCCCCACACTCTGACCCCTCACCCTATCTACACTCTGATCCCTCACCCTATCCTCACACTTTGACCCCTCACCGTATCCCCACACTCTGACCCCTCACCCTATCGACAGTCTGAGCCCTCACACTATCTCCACACTTTGACCCCTCACCGTATCTCCACACTCTGACCCCTCACCCTATCTACACTCTGACCCCTCACCCTATCTACACTCTGAGCCCTCACCCTATCTCCACACTCTGATCCCTCACCGTATCCCCACACTCTGACCCCTCACCCTATCTACACTCTGACCCCTCACCCTATCTACACTCTGACCCCTCACCCTATCTCTACACTCTGAGCCCTCACCGTATCCCCACACTCTGACCCCTCACCCTATCTATACTCTGACCCCTCACCGTATCCCCACACTCTGACCCCTCACCGTATCCCCACACTCTGACCTCTCACCCTATCTCCACACTCTGACCCTCACCGTATCCCCACACTCTGACCCCTCACCCTATCTACACTCTGACCCCTCACCCTATCTACACTCTGATCCCTCACCTTTTTCCCACACTCTGACCCCTCACTGTATTCCCACACTCTGACCCCTCACCCTATCTACACTCTGATCCCTCACCCTATCCCCATACTCTGACCCCTCACCGTATCCCCATACTCTGACCCCTCACCCTATCTACACTCTGACCCCTCACCCTATTTACACTCTGACCTCTCATCATGCTCCATGTCTCACCTCAGTGTTCAGTTCTCTGCTTCAGAATGAACTATGCTAAACATTACAGCTGTGTACCAAGCCCCAGACTACACCATAGGTAGCAGTAACTCCAACAGATATGAACATGACGTGGAGGGAAACCAACTCTAAGTAAGGTCTTATCATGCATTAACATTCAACCTAATCCATTCTTTGAGTGAATGAACACCAAGACAAGGACAGAATTGTATTTCTTAAGATGCTCTACAGATATTCTGGGTAGAATCTAACTGACACGTAACTTTGGGGTTTATATTTTCTTATTTTGTCATTCCAAAACCCATATTTTAAATGACTATGTGGTCATATTGTAATTACTGGCCTCAGCATTATTTTTACAACATTTATTAAACTTACTCCACAAGTGATGTAATGCAAATTAAATGGTGATCATAAATTCAGAGTAGACATATCACAACACATTAGCAAAATATACTGAATATTTGCATTTATAACTATTATGCAATACAATTTAAAGATAGATTTGAAAGTGACACAATGCTTATAACTTGCTATCTCAGTTCCTTTAGTTCATATATGCAGACTACATCATTTAAGATCGTTTGATAGGAATTCAATTGTTCCATGTACATTAATTTTTATGGTATTAAATCTAATTTACAAGCAATCTGTTCCTGGTGTAAACATTTTTGTTACAGTTATCCAAGGTGATCTTGAACTGTTTTGTCCTGTGTAATAATTATACAACTTCCAGCCACCTCATAAAGTTTGTTATTATTTGTTACATTTATTACACTGTACTTGAGGTTTATTTTCTGCAGGATTAATAGGATTGGATTAATTTCACTGTGGTAAACTGCACTGTGGTGAATTACACTGTGGTGAATTGCACTGTGGTGAATTACACTGTGGTGAATTGCACTGTGGTGAATTGTACTGTGATAAATTGCACTGTGGTGAATTGTACTGTGATGAACTGCACTATGATAAATTGCACTCTGGACCCCAAGGTGCCGCGCCCCCATTGCCAACGACACATGAGAGCCAGGAAGAAGATCTTGCTTCTAGCTCGGAGCACGTTCCCATCTCGGGACCGTCCTCTCCCGGATCCGTCCAAGCAGCGGTTCTGCCGTCATCCCCCCCAATGAAGCAACGCCTGAGGAGCTCCGCGGCCAGGCAGTTTGGAGTCAGGAGGGGAAGGGGAAGGGGTAGAGCTGAGGAGGAGAAGCGGGGGCGAAAGGAAAGTGAGGTGCATGGCCGCAGGTGTTGTCTTGGTCACAGTATTTAATGTTGTTGCTGCTATTTTGTTGGGAAGTTTGGGGGGAGGGGGGGCACCTTGTTTTTTTGCATTTGTGTTCTATGTTTATGAAGTGTTGTTGGAAGTGTTCAACATTGAATGAATGATATAAAAATTATAAATTTGTTGTGGGGTGGGGGTGGGGTGGGGTGTCTTTTACAGTTATAATTATGATTTCATACAAATGTTCTCATTAAATGTTTTTTGTTTAACATAACCTTGTTGTGCATTGTCTCAGATAGCTGCACCATTACACACTGGTGATTCCTTAACATGAAAGAGGATACTTAAAATTAACTTGAATCAACTTAAACTTTAACTGTCACCAAGGTAATGCACAACATCCATGTATGAGCTGCAGACACTGCAGTGTTGCAGCTTTGTAAAACAACCAATGTTATTTCAAGCAAAGTGCTCATTTATGAGCTGCTGACGTAGGAGTCTTGCAGCTACCACGGGCCCTTTCCTGCGGTCTGGAGGTGGGTGGGGGCATGGTTTCAGCATCAGCCTGATTGTCTGGCCCGAGGTCAGCGTCCACCTCCTCATCCTCCTCTTCCTCTCTCTCCTGAGGTGGACCGGCAGTCCCTTCTGGCAATTCTTGTCCCCTCCTGATAGCCAAGTTGTGCAGCATGGAGCACACCACCACGAACTGAGCTATCTGCTCAGGGTGGTATTGGAGCTTGCCTCCTGAGCGGCCCAGGCATTTAAAGCGCTGCTTAAGGACTCCAATGATCTTCTTGCCAATATTGCCTGTGGCTCTGTGGCTCTCGTATCGCTTCTCGGCTTCTGTGTGGGTGTTGCGCATGGGGGTAATCAGCCAGGTGGCGAGGCCATATCCTTTGTCACCAAGTATCCAGCATTGACCTTGTGGCTGACTGATAAACATGTCAGATACAGCGCTCTCATGCAGGATGTGAGCATCATGGATGCTGCTTAAAAATTTGGCATTTAGTGCCATTCTAGTTTGGTTGTGGTATTTAACAAGTTGCACATTTAGGGAGTGGAATCCCTTTCAGTTCCGAAAAACGTCTGCATCCTGCAAACATAGAAACATAGAAAATAGGTGCAGGAGTAGGCCATTCGGCCCTTCGAGCCTGCACCACCATTCAATATGATCATGGCTGATCATTCCCTCAGTACCCGGTTCCCGCTTTCTCTCCGTACCCCTTGATCCCTTTAGCCATAAGGGCCACATCTAACTCCCTCTTGAATATATCCAATGAACTGGCATCAACGACTCTCTGCGGCAGAGAATTCCACAGGTTAACAACTCTCTGAGTGAAGAAGTTTCTCCTCATCTCAGTCCTAAATGGCCTACCCCTTATCCTAAGACTGTGTCCCCTGGTTCTGGACTTCCCCAACATCAGGAACATTCTTCCCGCATCTAACCTGTCCCGTCCCATCAGAATCTTATACGTTTCTATGAGATCCCCTCTCATCCTTCTAAACTCCAGTGTATAAAGGCGCAGTTGATCCAGTCTCTCCTCATATGTCAGTCCAGCCATCCCTGGAATCAGTCTGGTGAACCTTCGCTGCACTCCCTCAATAGCAAGAACGTCCTTCCTCAGATTAGGAGACCAAAACTGAACACAATATTCCAGGTGAGGCCTCTCCAAGGTCCTGTACAATTGCAGTAAGACCTCCCTGCTCCTATACTCAAATCCCCTAGCTATGAAGGCCAACATGCCATTTGCCTTCTTCACCGCCTGCTGTATCTGCATGCCAACTTTCAATGACTGATAAACCATGACACCAGGTCTCGTTGCACCTCCCCTTTTCCTAATCTGCCACCATTCAGATAATATTCTGCCTTCATGTTTTTGCCACCAAAGTGGATAACCTCACATTTATCCACATTATACTGCATCTGCCATGCATTTGCCCACTCTCCTAACCTGTCCAAATCACCCTGCAGCCTCTTAGCATCCTCCTCACAGGTCACACCGCCACCCAGTTTAGTGTCATCTGCAAACTTGGAGATATTACCCTCAATTCCAAATCATTAATGTATATTGTGAAGAACTGGGGTCCCAGCACTGAGCCCTGTGGTACTCCACTAGTTACTGCCTCCCATTCCGAAAAGGACCCGTTTATCCTGACTCTCTGCTTCCTGCCTGCCAACCAGTTCTCTATCCACGCCAGTACATTACCTCCAATACCATGTGCCTTGAACTTGTACACCAATCTCTTATGTGGGACCTTGTCAAAGGCCTTTTGAAAGTCCAAATACACCACATCCACTGATTCTCCCTTGTCCACTCTACTAGTTACATCCTCAAAAAATTCCAGAAGATTGGTCAAGCATGATTTCCCTTTCATAAATCCATGCTAACTTGGACCAATCCTGTCACCGCTTTCCAAATGCGCTGCTATTTCATCCTTAATAATAGATTCCAAAATTTTCCCCACTACCGATGTCAGGCTAACCGGTCTATAATTACCCGTTTTCACTCTCCCTCCTTTTTTAAAAAGTGGTGTTATTATTAGCTACCCTCCAGTCCATAGGGACTGATCCAGAGTCAATAGACTGTTGGAAAATGATTACCAATGCATCCACTATTTCTAGGGCCACCTTCTTAAGTACTCTGGGATGCAGACAATCAAAGGTGCCCGCATGTCGATGTGCGTACAGTCTATTGCTCCCTACCCCTTGGGGAAGTTTGCAATTCTGGAATATCCTAGAGCCCTCTCAGTTTGAGCCTCCCTGCTCATAGGGAAGCTGATAAAGTCCACCCTGCTTGTGTAAAGGTATTCAGTGACCTGTCTAATGCAGCAATATGTGGCATGCTGAGATATAGCGCAAATGTCGCCAGCTGAGGCCTGAAAGGAACCCGATGCATAGAAGGCAAGTGCCGCAGTGACATTGACCTCGACGGACAGTGCTGGCAGGCTGCACATGATGGTGCTGGCAGGCTGTATATCTCCTCTGATGAGCTGGCATATCTCACTGATAACCTCTTTGCGGTAGCGCAGTCTCCTAAGGCACGTGTTATCGGACAAGATCAGGTAAGACCGCTTCTCCCTGTAAATCCGTGGGGTGTAAGGTCTCGTCCTCCTCAGCAGTCTGGCACATCTTAGATTGGGCACATAATGCTGTTGAATATACCTTCTGCCATCTCTAGTCTGCAGCATGTGCATGGTCATCAAGACAGGCTGCGAAATTACAGGCCCCATTCCAAAACTCTCAATATTATACCACTTGTTCACAAACAATAAATTTACCTACTAAGACACTTAAAATAACTTCAAATCATTCACAGCATGTTAAGATGCTTGTTCAGATGTTCAAATCACCTTAAAAGATCTCCTGAGTACATCAAAACTCCCCAGAAGTTGAAGCAGCCTTTTATATGAACCGACCTCCGATTTACAAAATGGCGTCCATACCGCAGGGTTTAGTTCAGGTGAGAGCAACTTTTTCTCAGCGGGTTTTTCGGCGAGCGATATTTTCGGCGATACGTGACCGAGGTGCCGAAAGCAACACTCGGCGATATAATGGGAGTTAGTTTCAGCCATTCTGATCTTTACGACAAAAAAAAGGTGGGCGGGCGGTATTATTATTTCTCAGCATTAAGTACATGCCGAAAGTAATGCTCGGCAAAATAATGGACGTTGGTTTTGCCCATTCTGATCCTTACGCCAAAAAAAAGTGGGCGGGCGATATTATTATTTCTCGCCATTAATTACATGCTGAAAGTAACGCTGGCCGATAAGTGAGCGATAAGTGGGCTTAAGTTTCCATTTTGTGCCTAAATGGGCGATATCTGGGCGTTATACCTCATCTCAGTGTTAAAATGGATGTTAAGTGGGCAGTATCGATGCAAAAAAAGTGGAAAGTCTAGCCCATGGTGTTGCTTAACTGGAAGCCAATGTAGGTCAGCAAGCATGGATGATGGGTGAGCGAGACTTTGTGCAAGTTAGGACATGGGCAGATGAGTTTTGGATCACCTCTAGTTCACATAGGGTAGAATGTGGGAGGCCAGCCAGGAGTGCGTTGGAATAGTCAAGTTTAGAGGTAACAAAGGCATAGATGAGGGCTTCACCAGCAGATGAGCTGAGGCAAGGGCAGAGATGGGCGATGTTACAGAGTAGGAAATTGGCGGTCTTAATTATGCTGTGGATATGTGGTGAATTGCGCTGTGGTAAATCTCACTGCGGAAAATTGCATTGTGGTGAACCCTTGGTAGTCTGTCGCATCGAACAAAGATGTTGATGTGCTAATCATCAATGGCATGTGTCTTCAAGTGGCTGTATAGGCCAATTCTGGATGCACATAGTCTCTTGCACGTCGGACAAGGGAATTTCGATGTGCCTGATGCTGACAGTATTGCCACCTGATGTCGTCTGTCTCTAGTGTCCCGCAGGCGTTGACATCGGCTTTCTTCGACGGTCTGGCAGGCAGTCCTCGTGAGGGTTCGCCACTGGATTTTATTAACTGCTGTATTCTCGAGGTCCTTTGGTCGGATGCCACAGTACTGGAGGTTAGCCTTGATGCAATCTTTGTAGCGCTTGCGGGGGCGCCCCTGGTGTCTTCGGCCTTCACAGAGCTCGCCGTGAAGAAGCTGACAAGGGATCCTTGACTCATCCATGCGAATGACATGTCCAGCCCATGATCATCACCTCGATGCTAGTTGATTGTGCTCTCTCCATAACCTCAAGGTTTGACACCCGGTCTTGCCAGTGTATGTGGAGTATAGATCTGAGACTGCGCATATGGAAAGCTTCCAACTTTTTGGTGTGTCGCCTGCAGGGTGTCCAGGTCTCACATCCATAGAGAGATGAGAGAATGACTGTTCTATACACCAACACTTTAGTTGACAGTCAGATGTGGTGGTGACTCAACACCTTAGTGCGCAAGCGACCAAGTGCCTGGCTGGCTTTACAGATCCGTGCATCAATCTCCTTGTCCAAGGACCCATCACTTGATATGATGCTGCCAAGGTACTTGAAACTGTCCACTGTCATTAGTTGTATACTGCCGATGAAGACTGTGGGAGCAGGTGCTGTGGTGCCAAGGGCAGGCTGATAGAGAACCTCAGTTTTACAATGGCTGATGGTTCGGCCAAACAGTTCTGTTGCCTCAGCAAATTTGCTGAGTATGAATCGTAGATCACTCTCCTTGTGTGCCATAAGGGCGCAGTCGTCAGCAAAGAGTGCCTCTAGGATGAGTCGTTTCCGTACTTTGGTCTTTGTAGCAAGGTGGCAGAGGTCGAACAGCGAACCATCTAATCGATATTTCAGGTAGACCCCAAACTCCAAGTCTTTTATGGCATAGTTCAAGACGCAGGTAAAGAATAGGTTGAACAGAACTGGAGTGAGTACACAACCTTGTTTTACTCCATTTGAGTAGAAAATTGGCGGTCTTAATTATGCTGTGGATATGTGATGAATTGCACTGTGGTAAATCTCAATGTGCTAAATCTCACTGTGGTGAATTGCACTGTGGTAAATCTATCTGTGGTGAATTGCACTGTGGTGAATTGTATTGTGGTGAATTGCACTGTGGTAAATTGCACGGTGATGAAATGCACTGTGGTGAATTGCACTGTGGTGAATTGTATTGTGGAAAATTGCACTGTGGTAAATTGTAGTGAGGTGAATTATAGTGTTGATAAATCTATCTGTGGTGAATTGCACTGTGGTGAATTGTATTGTGGAAAATTGCACTGTGGTAAATTGCACGGTGATGAAATGCACTGTGGTGAATTGCACTGTGGTGAATTGCACTGTGGTAAATTGCACTGTGGTAAATTGCGCTATGATGAATTGTACTGTTGGTAAATCTATCTGTGGTGAATTGCACTGTGGTGAATTGTATTGTGGAAAATTGCACTGTGGTAAATTGCACGGTGATGAAGTGCACTGTGGTGAATTGCACTGTGGTGAATTGCACTGCGGTGAATTGCACTGTGATAAATTGCACTGTGGTGAATTGCACTGCGGTGAATTGCACTGCGGTGAATTGCACTGTGATGAATTTCACTGTAGTAAATTGAACTGTGATGAATTGTATTGCAATGAATTGCACTGTGGTGAATTGCACTGTGGTGAATTGCACTGTGATGAATTGTATTGCAATGAATTACACTGTGGTGAATGTACTGTGGTAAATTGCGTCTCTTCGCAGGCACTGGTTATGAAGGCCTAGAGGGCAGACCAAGCGCTGTGGGCATTCTGCGTCTCGGGGTCATCAAGGCACGCCAGGTTAGCTGTGAGGCACTGACTGTATAAGGCTCTCTTAGCTGGGTCTTTGAGTGCCCTGGCATTGACTTTTTTGCGGCACTGCTTCTGCTGCCCTCGCCGTTTTGGGACTATGTTGATGTCAGTAATGGATCGGATTAGGCGGTGATCTAACTTCATTTCTTGAAATCACGTGGAATGAATTGAATTGGCTGAAGATTGGCTCTGTGATGGTGGAGACTTCAGGAGGAGGCCAAGATGAATCATCCACTCAGCACTTCTGGCTTAACTCACAGGATAACGATACCAAATTTGTAGATCCAAAAATCTAGAACACATTCGTTTCAATGTCCTTGACGAACCCACCAGAACTGGCTGGAGATTGAACTCTCTCGACATAGGCAGCATAGTGATATTTCCAGAATGGTATTTAAATTTTTAACAGGATTGTTCTATCTGTTCAAAATCTTAATCTATCCTCTGTTTGTAGATCATAAAACATCAAAACTAGAATAGGAAAACAACACCAACAATAACAACTTGCATTTATATAGCGCCTTTAACATAGTAAAATATCCAAAGGCGCTTCACAGGAGCGTTATCAAACAAAATTTGACACCGAGCCACATCAGGAGATATAAGGGCAGATGACCAAAAGCTTGGTCAAAGAGGTAGGTTTTAAGGAGTATTTTAAAAGAGGAGAGAAAGGTACAGAATCGTAGGGGTTTAGGGAGGGAATTTCAGAGTTTAGGGCCACGGCAGCTGAAGGCACGGCCACCAATGGTGGAGTGATTAAAATCAGAGATGCACAAGAGGCCAGGATTGGATGACACAGAGATCTCGGATGGTTCCCTGGTAAGTTGTGCTTTGTTCTGTGTGGCCTGTTTCTTTTAGTGCGCAGTCCCTTTAAATTTCCGCACATGCTCGATATTTGCAACCGAGAAGCCGGTGAGTGGCCCACGTGGGACCTTTCCCATTCCATGCAGCTTGGAGAGAACATCGGCTGTAGGGCTGGAAGAGGCAGGGAGGGAAGTGGGTTATGAAAATGTCTTTATTTTAACATTGGAAATGAACTATAATACCATCAGTCGCTCCAAAGGGAGATCAGAGTTTGACTTCCAGTGTCAGCTTCACTTGAAGACACTATTAAGTTCAAAGCTTGAGAAAAAGTTAATTGAATTTCAAGTAGCCACAAAAAGTTTCCTTACAAATGAGAATCTGCTATCATATTAATGAAGAAAAGAATTGGTAATCCTAATATAGACTCCTTCTTGTGATTCTCCCTCTCCTCTATTCAATGCTTTCTCCTCTGATGAGGCCTATTCTTGTTGCTGTGCTTCCTCCAACTCCAATCTTCTTAGCATTGACAGGCCATGCAGAATGGAGCAAACTACAATGTTAAATCCCACTTTTTCTGGGCCGTACTGTAGCAAGTTCCCAGAGGATCAAGGCATCGGAACCTTTGCTTCAAAATACCACTGATGTGCACTATGATGTTGCTGGTGTCAGTGTCAGCTGTGGCTCAGTGGTGTTAAAAATCAGGGATGCCTAAAAATGTATAAAACTGGTATGATATGCTGTGTTTTAAATCGTTGTTTAGAACTTGAAGACGAGATGTCTCCCAGACTGGTAGTAGATGCTTGGAAATGCTAATGTCTTGGTACCCTGCTGAGATGTTATAGTTTTTTGCACTATGACAACCACTATCTGTGGTTTTCAATTAAAGCTTCAGTTTGTTTATGTATCTTTAAGACAATTTGTATAGAAAGGCTTAGAATCGAAGGAAGTTTGTAGGAATTAATGTAAACACAGGCAGTTTGCTATGTCGCAAAGAACGATTTGAGGTGAGAAAGCTCTGATTTGGCTTCATAAGTTCAAAGGATAGAGGGCTAGGCTTTGTATTGATTGTACCCGAGAGAATAGAGACAGAGAGAGATCAAAGGACTTCCAAGGAAAAGCGTCTTCGAAAAGGTATAAATGATGTGACCAAAATCGTAAGACATCTTTCGGGCGGGCTTTGTTTCGAGAATCGAGACAAAGAACTAGAAGCCTTATTGGATATTAAGGGCTAGAATTTCCATGAACCCACAATTTCCATGAATCCTGACACAGAGGCTGCCCAAAAGACCGCAAAGATTCCCAAGATTATCGCCGGCGAAAGCTTCCCCCCCCAAAGATAAAAAACATCCGCCCAGCGGAAAGAATGGGCGTTGCACCCCGATTCTCAGTGAATTTAGGGTCGATTGGGCGGTTCTTAAAGAAAATGGGCGATAATTTAAAAATTCACTAAAAATTTACCCCGAGGCTGCGGGATCTGTGGATGGTGCACGCCGGCGGTCTGCTCCCCAGTGGTACCTCGAAACCACCGGCATAACTCAGCTGGGCAATTTCTCGTCGACCCGGTTATCGCCCAAAATGGCCAATACTGCCCAGAAACTGGGCGGTGAGCAACTGCAATTTCGAGCCCTAAGTTTTAAGGGCAATCTCTATTGGTCAAAAGGTCTTGTCAATATCCAGGGTCAGGCCCACCCCTAAAAATGGAATAAAGGTAGCCCCCTCGAGGTTGCTCTCACAGACGATGTGAGGGGAGGACGAAACAGAAGTCGAGCTGGTCGAACACCTTTCGAGTGATACCAAAGGAAGCTCTAGACAGAGAAAGAGACTGCAGGCCAGAGAACTGCTCATGTGCGTTTGTCCGATCGGGGTGGGTATTAACTATCTGTTACGGTTGTAAGTTTTTGCTATATAACTAATGTGTTATATTCCGTCCTAAACTCTGATTAAACACAAAATATCCACCAGATTGGCTTACAGTCGATCCTGATTTTTAAAGTGACCAGAAATTGGCTTAAACTCACCATATTTCTAACAGTGAGTAGCACAATTAAAGATTTGTATGATTCAATAGAATGGTCACAATGTTGTAAATGTATTTTATGATGAATAAATAATATTATTTTTAAAAAGTGGTTATCACACTTACCTCAGGAGGTTGTGGGTTCATGTCCCCCTCCAGAGATTATGATGCATTTTGATATACTTCCTTATGCTCTTATATTGATCGACCAGGCTGTGCACCCATTTTCTACTGACTGTCTGCTGCCTTATGTGCACTAGTGCTTGGCTAATTTTGTGCCTTTAGACCTCATATTTGATGCAATAATATTTAAATAGAGACTAGCATCCTCTGGAATTCCTCCCCTAAACCCCACCACTGCTCCATCTCCCTCTCCTCCATCAAGACCCCCCCTTAAAACTCACATCTTTGACCAAGTTTCTGGTCACCTGTCCTAATAACTCCTTCTGTCGATGTCTGTTTTCTTCAGATGACATCTCTGCAATATTTTTCTATGTTAATGGCACACTGGGGACGCTGTTGTTGGTTAAGCTGGATAATGCCATGGGATAGCTCGTTACCCCGGCACCTGGTTTTTCACCAGGGTTGCATTCTTTCTTTCTTCAGTGTCCTTTTGGAATTAGAGTATATGAGATGAAAAAAACTTTCTTTCCTTTTTTGTTGGTGATTGTTATAACACCTCTAGTATTCTGGCCTAGAAATTGGTTTTGGTCCATTTTTGGGTGCAGTTGTCATCTCCAGAAACCCAAGTCTTGGCCGAAATTGGAACTCGGGCCGCAACAGCTATATCTGGCAAATGGTGGGCGTCAGTTGGGTGTCCAGCAGTAGCTCGTTAGAACATTTGCTTAAGATTGCAACACATCTATACCATTCTCGATTCCACCGACAATGACATCCTACATGGCCAAAAGTAGTACTGCAGATGCGAAGCGCAAAGAATGCAGACTCTTGCACATTAGCTGGACAAATCGACAGCCTGGTCGGTGGATGGGAGCGGCAACTTGTGGCAGGAGGCTGTAGCCGGGGAGCCAATGGGAATGGTTCCCACCAGTTAGAGGAGGGTCTGGCTGCGATCGGGGGGGGGGGGTGGGGGTTGTTGCAATCTGCCCACGATTGGGGGAGTAAGAGGGGGGCAGTCCGCCTCAAGGTAGGCCCAAGGCTTATTTTCTGGGCCTCAGTTGGTCCAAGATCTGGCTCCTCGCCATGGCCCGCCAAGCTTTGGTCACGCATCCATGTGCACTACGCAGGTCCTTTCATGGGAAAAATGTTTTTGGTTGTAGTAGACGCCTACCCCAAATGGATCGAGTGTGACATTTTAAATTCAAGCACATCCTCTGCCACGGTAGAAAGTCTACAGGCAATGTTCGCCACCCACGGGCTACCGGGCATCTTGGTCAGCGACAATGGCCTGTGCTTCACAAGTACTGAATTCCAGGACTTCATGGCAGGCAATGGAATTAACCATGTCAGAATGGTATCGTTCAAGCCGGCCTCAAATGGTCAGGCAGAACGAGCAGTGCAGATAATCAAACAGGGGATGCTCAGAATCCAAGGGGGTTCCCTACAAAGCCGCTTATCACGCTTCCTGTTGGCCGACAGATCCCGACCACACTCGCTCACAGGGGTTCCACCCGCAGAGCTGCTAATGAAAAGGAGGCTCAAAACCCGGTTATCCCTTATACACCCCACCATGAAAGAAATTGTCGAGAGCAGGCGCTAGTCATGACCACCATGATAGGAATGCGAGGGCGCGATATATTGATGTAAATGATCCTGTTTTTGTCCTCAACTACGCTGCAGGGCCCAAATGGCTCACAGGCACTGTGATTGCCAAACAGGGAAATAGGATTCTGGTCGTTAAACTTACCAATGGACAAATCTGCCGCAAACACGTGGATCAAACAAAAAGGAGGTTCAGCAATCCCATAGAAGAAGCAGAGGAAGAACACGATATAGAGTTCACTCCACCTTAGGTGACCAAACACCGGAACCAAAGGGAGGAGAGCCCAGTCACTGTGGGCAATCCAGATAGGCCTGAGGCACCGCAAACAGTAGACACTCAGGCCAGCGCCCAACAACTGGAGCCCCAACTCAGGCGCTCTACAAGAGAGCGTAAACCACCAGAGAGGCTCAACCTGTGATCCCAATGAGACTTTGCGGGGGAGGTGATTTCATGTATACAACCAGCATCAGGGGGGAGCAGCAGCAGCCAAGTTCATGGCACCGTGGCTGGCTCTGCTGCACAGGAGGGCAGGAAAAAGAGTGGGAGAGCGATAGTGATAGGGGATTCAATTGTAAGAGGAATAGATAGGCGATTCTGCGCCGCAACCGAGACTCGAGGATGATATGTTGCCTCCCTGGTGCAAGGGTCATGGATGTCTTGGAGCGGGTGCAGGACATTCTGAAAAGGGAGGGTGAACAGCCAGTTGTCGTGGTGCACATTGGTACCAACGATATAGGTAAAAAACGGGATGAGGTCCTACGAGACGAATTTAAGGAGCTAAGAGCTAAATTAAAAAGTAGGATCTCAAAAGTAGAAATCTCGGGATTGCTACTAGTGCCACGTGCTAGTCAGAGTAGAAATCGCAGGATAGTTCAGATGAATATATGGCTTGAACAGTGGCGCAGCAGGGAGGGATTTAAATTCCTGGGGCATTGGAATCGGTTCTGGGGGAGGTAGGACCAGTACAAACTGGACGGTCTGCACCTAGGCAGGACCGGAACCAATGTCCCAGGAGGAGTGCTTGCTAGTGCTGTTGGGGAGGAGTTAAACTAATATGGCAGGGGGATGGGAACCAATGCAGGGAAACAGAGGGAAACAAATTGGAGACAGAAGCAAAAGACAGAAAGGAGATGAGTAAAAGTGGAGTAAAGAGAAACCCAAGGCAAAAAACAAAAAGGGCCACTTTGCAGCAAAATTCTAAAGGGTCTAAGTGTGTTAAAAAGGCAAGCCTGAAGGCTCTGTGCCTCAATGCGAGGAGTATTCGGAATAAGGTGGACGAATTAACTGTGCAGATAGCAGTTAACGGATACGATGTGGTTGGCATCACGGAGACATGGCTCCAGGGTGACCAAGGCTGGGAACTCAACATCCAAGGGTATTCAACATTTAGGAAGGATAGACAGAAAGGAAAAGGAGGTGGGTGGCGTTGCTGGGTAAAGAGGAAATTAAGGCAATTGTAAGGAAAGACATTAGCTTGGATGATGTGTAATCGGTATGGGTGGAGCTACGGAATACCAAGGGGCAGAAAACGCTAGTGGGAGTTGTGTACAGACCTCCAAACAGTAGTAGCGATGTTGGGGAGGGCATCAAACAGGAAATTAGGGGTGCATGCAATAAAGGTGCAGCAGTTATCATGGGTGACATTAATATGCATATAGATTGGGCTAACCAAACTGGAAACAATACGGTGGAGGAGGATTTCCTGGAATGCATAAGGAATGGTTTTTTAGACCAATATGTCGAAGAACCAACTAGGGGGAAGGCCATCATAGACTGGGTGTTGTGTAATGAGAGAGGATTCATTAGCAATCTCATTGTGCGAGGTCCCTTTGGGAAGAGTGACCATAATATGGTGGAATTCTACATTAGGATGGAGAATGAAACAGTTAATTCAGAGACCATGGTCCAGAACTTAAAGAAGGGTAACTTTGAAGGTATGAGGCGTGAATTGGCTAGGATAGATTGGCAAATGATGCTTAAGGGGTTGACAGTGGATGGGCAATGGCAGACATTTAGAGACAGCATGGATGAACTACAACTATTGTACATCCCTGTCTGGCGTAAAAATAAAAAAGGTAAGGTGGCTCGACCGTGGCTATCTAGGGAAATCAGGGATAGTATTAAAGCCAAGGAAGTGGCATACAAATTGGCCAGAAATAGCAGCGAACCCGGGGACTGGGAGAAATTTAGAACTCACCAGAGGAGGACGAAGGGTTTGATTAGGGCAGGGAAAATAGAGTACGAGAGGAAGCTTGCAGGGAACATTAAAATGGACTGCAAAAGCTTCTATAGATATGTAATGAGAAAAAGGTTAGTGAAGGCAAATGTAGGTCCCATGCAGTCAGAATCAGGGGAAGTCATAACTGGGAACAAAGAAATGGCAGACCAATTGAACAAGTACTTTGGTTCGATATTCACTAAGGAGGACACAAACAACCTTCCGGATATAAAAGGGGTCAGAGGGTCTAGTAAGGAGGAGGAACTGAGGGAAATCCTTATTAGTTGGGAAATTGTGTTGGGGAAATTGATGGGACTGAAGGCTGATAAATCCCCAGGGCCTGATGGCCTGCATCCCAGAGTATTTAAGGAGGTGACCTTGGAAATAGCGGATACATTGACTGTCATTTCCCAACATTCCATAGACTCTGGATCAGTTCCTATGGAGTGGAGGGTAGCCAATATAACCCCACTTTTTAAAAAAGGGGGGAGAGAGAAAACAGGGAATTATAGACCGGTCAGCCTGACATCAGTAGTGGGTAAAATGATGGAATTAATTATTAAGGATGTCATAGCAGCGCATTTGGAAAGAGGTGACATGATAGGTCCAAGTCAGCATGGATTTGTGAAAGGAAAATCATGCTTGACAAATCTTCTGGAATTTTTTTGAGGATGTTTCCAGTAGAGTGGACAAGGGAGAACCAGTTGATGTGGTATATTTGGACTTTCAGAAGGCTTTCGACAAGGTCCCACACAAGAGATTAATGTGCAAAGTTAAAGCACATGGGATTGGGGGTAGTGTGCTGATGTGGATTGAGAACTGGTTGGCAGACAGGAAGCAAAGAGTAGGAGTAAATGGGTACTTTTCAGAATGGCAGACAGTGACTAGTGGGGTACCGCAAGGTTCTGTGCTGTGGCCCCAGCCACAATTTACATTGTACATTAATGATTTAGACGAGGGAATTATCTCCAAATTTGCGGATGGCACTAAGTTGGGTGGCAGTGTGAGCTACGAGGAGGATGCTATGAGGCTGCAGAGTGACTTGGATAGGTTAGGTGAGTGGGCAAATGCATGGCAGATGAAGTATAATGTGGATAAATGTGAGGTTATCCACTTTGGTGGTAAAAACAGAGAGACAGACTATTATCTGAATGTTGACAGATTAGGAAAAGGGGAGGTGCAACGAGACCTGGGTGTCATGGTACATCAGTCATTGAAGGTTGGCATGTAGGTACAACAGGCGGTTAAGAAAGAAAATGGCATGTTGGCCTTCATAATGAGGGGATTTGAGTACAGGGGCAGGGAGGTGTTACTACAGTTGTATAGGGCCTTGGTGAGGCCACACCTGGAGTATTGTGTACAGTTTTGGTCTCCTAACTTGAGGAAGGACATTCTTGCTCTTGAGGGAGTGCAGCGAAGGTTCACCAGACTGATTCCCAGGATGGCGGGACTGACCTATCAAGAAAGACTGGATCAACTGGGCTTGTATTCACTGGAGTTCAGATGAATGAGAGGGGATCTCATAGAAACGTTTAAAATTCTGATGGGTTTAGACAGGGTAGATGCAGGAAGAATGTTCCCAATGTTGGGGAAGTTCAGAACCAGGGGTCACAGCCTAAGGATAAGGGGTAAGCCATTTAGGACCGAGAAACATAGAAACATAGAAACATAGAAAATAGGTGCAGGAGTAGGCCATTCGGCCCTTCTAGCCTGCACCGCCATTCAATGAGTTCATGGCTGAACATTCAACTTCAGTACCCCATTCCTGCTTTCTCGCCATACCCCTTGATCCCCCTAGTAGTAAGGACCTCATCTAACTCCTTTTTGAATGTATTTAGTGAATTGGCCTCAACAACTTTCTGTGGTAGAGAATTCCACAGGTTCACCACTCTCTGGGTGAAGAAGTTCCTCCGCATCTCGGTCCTAAATGGCTTACCCCTTATCCTTAGACTGTGACCTCTGGTTCTGGACTTCCCCAACATTGGGAACATTCTTCCTGCATCTAACCTGTCTAACCCCGTCAGAATTTTAAATGTTTCTATGAGGTCCCCTCTCATTCTTCTGAACTCCAGTGAATACAAGCCCAGTTGATCCAGTCTTTCTTGATAGGTCAGTCCCGCCATTCCATGAGCGCGACATGAGAGCGGAGAAGTGGTACAGAGATGAGGAGAAACTTCTTCACCCAGAGAGTGGTGAACCTGTGGAATTCTCTACCACAGAAGGTTGTTGAGGCCAATTCACTAAATATATTCAAGAAGTAGTTAGATGTAGTCCTTACTACTAGGGGGATCAAGGGGTATGGCGAGAAAGCAGGAATGGGGTACTGAAGTTGCATGTTCAGCCATGAACTCATTGAATGGCGGTGCAGGCTCGAAGGGCCGAATAAGAACATAAGAACATAAGAATTAGGAACAGGAGTAGGCCATCTAGCTCCTTGAGCCTGCTCCGCCATTCAACAAGATCATGGCTGATCTGGCCGTGGACTCAGCTCCACTTACCCGCCCGTTCCCCATAACCCTTAATTCCCTTATTGGTTAAAAATCTATCTATCTGTGATTTGAATACATTCAATGAGCTAGCCTCAACTGCTTCCTTGGGCAGAGAATTCCACAGATTCACAACCCTCTGGGAGAAGAAATTCCTTCTCAACTCGGTTTTAAATTGGCTCCCCCGTATTTTGAGGCTGTGCCCCCTAGTTCTAGTCTCCCCGACCAGTGGAAACAATCTCTCTGCCTCTATCTTGTCTATCCCTTTCATTATTTTAAATGTTTCTATAAGATCACCCCTCATCCTTCTGAACTCCAACGAGTAAAGACCCAGTCTGCTCAATCTATCATCATAAGGTAACCCCCTCATCTCCAGAATCAGCCTAGTGAATGGCCTACTCCTGCACCTATTTTCTATGTTTCTATGTTTCTATGTTCTCGACAGATGAGAGCGCAGACTTCGAAGTACCTGCATTGTCACGCTCCAGAAGCCATTCCACCACAAGCCATCTAGTGGTCCTCCGGTCATTTCCCCCTCCACTCTGGAGGTACTGGCCCCAAGCAACTCACGACAGGGCATCCCATTTGTCCCCAGGATGGCGCCGACCCTGCGGACGCCTCGTGGACGCGGCAGGTCTGTTCCATGAGTGCGACATGAGAGCGGAGAAGTGGTACAGTTGTCCAGGAGGACTGTAGACATTGGTGACCAGCTCATCAAAGCATTAGGGGGCATATCCCGACAGCTGGCCACCATGACCGAGTAAATTCCGCGCATGACGGAGTCCCTGGATGCGATAACCAGGAACACTGCTGCCACAGGCCTCTCAGTAGTCCACTCTGCAGCGTGGACACCACCCCTAGGTTCCGCACTACTACTGCAAACAACAGATGAGAGCAAGGATCAAGATCCTGCTTCTACATCAGAGAATGTTACCCCTCGGCACCTCCCCGCTCCTGTACCCGTGCAACCACTACATCTGCCTTCATCTCCCCAATGAGGCACCGCCTGAGGAGCTCCTCAGCCAGGCGCCATGGAGCGAGGAGGAGAAGGGGTAGAGATGGGGAGAAGAAGGAGAGGGGGAAAGGACAGTGAGGTGCAAGTGCGCAGGTGATGGGTGTGTTATATCTCCATCTGGGTGTATGCAATTTGTTGCAATGTATGGTAGCTGGGGACCATGCTCCTGCTTTGCCTTTGTATTCTGTGCTGGTGGACATGTTGAACATATAATTTATGTCAATGATGGAAAAAGTGTGATGTGGGCAGGGGTTGGGTGTTATTGGCTGTGATACTTATGATTTCAGACCAATGTTGGTATTAAACTTTTGTTATTGAACATAACCTTTTTGCACATTGTCTCAGATAGCTGAACCATTACACACTGGTGATTCCTTACCATGAAAGGGTTAAATACAACTTAACATCAATCAATGTAAACTTTAACTGGCACCAAGGTGATGGGCACCATTGATGTCTGAGCTGCACACACACAGCAGTCTGTCCTCAGTGAGGAAAAAGCTTTCCTCCAGCATGGTTTGTCAAAATGCTAGCATTTATTGCCCATCCCTACTTGCCCTTGAGAAGGTAATGCTGAGCTGTCTTGAACCATTGCAGTCCATGCAGTGAAGGTGCTACGTTGAATCCTCTGCTTGCTCAGGCTCCACGGTGAGGTTGTCCACCTGTTCATCAGAGCAGTCCCATTCCAGGGCCTCCAAAATTCCTCTGATTCTGACCTCTTCTGCATCCCATTCCTTCTTTCACCCTTAGCCCCATCTTCTGGAATTCCCTGCATAAAACCCACCACTGCTCCGCCTCCCCCTCCTTAAAACTCGCATCTTTGACCAGCCTCCTGGTCACGTGTCCTAATAACTCCTTCTGCGGCTCAGTGCCCATTTTCTTTGGATGAAATTTCTCGGATCTTTTTCTATGCTAAAGTTGCACTATGAATCCTGCTGTTGGCTAATCTTAATAATGCAATGGGATAGCTTGTTATCCCTGGCGCCTGGTTTCAAATCCAACTGAGACTGAAGAGTTGGAGTCTCATGTGAAATAAATTTTGGAAGTTTCAATCCAGTTCACACAGCACAGATTTTCCCTAACTTGACATTAAATTGGCATTCACGCTCATAAAAGCCACAGGCAATTACTCTGATGTAGTAGGAGTTGCTTTACTGAGAAAGAAAGAAAGAAAGAAAGAAAGAAAGAAAGAAAGAAAGAAAGAAAGAAAGAAAGAAAGAAAGAAAGAAAGAAAGAAAGAAAGAAAGAAAGAAAGAAAGAAAGAAAGAAAGAAAGAAAGAAAGAAAGAAAGAAAGATAGATAGATAGATAGATAGATGTAGCGCCTTACCATGACCTCAGGACGCCCAAAGCGCTTTATAGCCAATGAAGTACTTTTGAAGTGTAGTCACCACTGTAATGTAGGACAGTGCTATACTGTACATATATTGACCCTGAAATAGGAAGTGTTTCATTTCTCAGGACTAATATCCTTTATCTATTTTTTTGTCAGCCAGATGGCTGATGTTTGTGGAAACGCATCAGCATGTTTCAGAGACTCTGATCCAAACCACTGAGAAATCTACATTTCTGTTAGCCAGATCCAGAGTCCACATTCTCTTCCCATAGTGTTACACCATACTACATATCCAGGGCGCATGCAAACTTCCCGCTGCTTGGCCCGTCACGACCACGCTACCTGTTGGCTTATAGGGTTACCGAGAGCCAAGCGAGAAGTATCCAAGTGCCCACTGACACCCACCCCACTTACCCCCACCGTTCTAGTTGATTGATTACCAACAATCCCCTGAAGTACTCAGTACCTGTCTGCGTGAGGGACCTGATCATAGAATTACAGCACAGTAGGAGGCCATTTAGCTCATCAGGCTTTTGCCGGCTCTTTAAAAGAGCTATCCAATTAGTTCCACACTCCCCCTACTCTTTCCCCATAGTATTTATCCAATCACTGAGTCTGGCACAGTGCATTAACTTTATCCAAACTTCCATCACTGGCATCTCACCTTGGAGCTACTCCAATTCCAAAGTGATCCCACTTCTATCCCTTACCTTAATGAGCAGAAAAATATTACCCCCGCAAAAAATTGGGAAATAGATTGTAATTTAATTTTCTAATATGTCAGTTTCAAGTAACTTATTGCTGGAAGTAAATCTGCACATTCCAATGTTGCTCATAACTTCGATTTTAAATAATGGGCTACAAATGGAAAATTTCTGAATTATTTTTGGTTTTCATCAAATAAAATCATCCATTTGAAATTTCTGGTCATTCAGAACAGACTAAAACTGTCAGTGAAAGCTTTACATCTTAAGTTAACAATGTGGCAACTTTCAAGAAACTGATGCGAAGAATGTTGTTTTTTTTTGTTTCCAAATCATTTTGTCGAGCATTAAAAAGCCCATCAGTAAAGTCCATTATAAAGCATAGTGCAAATGATTGCCATAATTCTCAAACTTTCACTAAATAATAAATGTTCCCTGTGTTTTGCGCCAAAAATTATGTCAGTGTCTGAGAAACTAACTGCTCCAATCACACTGAAACTTGAAACATTGTTCTGCACACTACAACCTTAAACCTAAGTTTTTGACTGTGTGCGGCAAGCTGAATGGACCAGAGGGTCTTTGCCTGTTCATCGTTGTTTGTATGTTTGACTGTTAAATTAGATGAGATAATAAATTAGATTTCCTGATTAGGTAAGCTGGAAGCGCAGTCACCAATCAGGGAGCTGGAGCTGAAGAATCAGGTAAAGATATAAGAGATGGAAATTGTTTTACAAATTTAATGCGTGAGTTCATAGAATCATAGAATGATACAGAAGGAGGCCATTCAACTATTGTGCCTGTGCCGACTCGATTATTGCTCCAACTTTATCATAATTTGCTAACCAATCTTAGCCATGTTGGAATTTTTTTTCCTGGACAGCTTTTATACCTGCCTTAACTCTACAGCTCTGCAGTGGGACAGTATGTTGCTCATAAGGTTTAATATTTATTTTTGGACACCTAACAGATTCTCTGCAGTGGCACAAAGTAAACACTAGCAATATTAGAAACACACTTGTCACCCTGGAGAAGCAGTGTGCTGACAGGAAAGCTGAGGGCATTTTTAGGTCTCATTTTAGATGAGACTTTAAACCAAAATCTCATCTGCCCTCTCAGGTGGACGGCAAAGATCCCCCGGCAATAGGTAAAGAAGAGCATGGGCGTTCTCCCAGTGTCTTCGCCAGCATGTATCCCTCAACCAACACCACCAAAAAAAGGTTCGCTCGTCATTCAATCATTGCTGTTTCTGCGTTATTGAAGTGAACAAATGAAATGCCACATTTGCCTACATTTACACTTCAAAGTACTTAATTGGCTGTGAAGTGCTTTGGGTATCCTGTGGTAGTGAAAGGCCCTATATAAATGCAAATTCTTTCCTTTCGTGGGGATAATGCAGGAAAGTGGAGTTGATGTAAAAGTTCAGCCATGATCTTATTGAATGGCAGAGCAGGCTGGAGGGGCCGCAGAGCCTGCTCCTGCTTCTATTTCTTATTTTCTTGTGAGGTGAAGTAATATTGTCTTCTTTGTACTATATTCGTTGCATTAAAAAAAAGGGTTAATTTCTAACTCCTTTGGTTTAACTATGAGGGTTGTTTGGTTTGCTCTTAATGAAAGTTGAAATCTGCTCTGATACCTTCATACATTGAAAGCCAATTTTAACTTTGCAATCCTTTGTTCCCCAGTCAATTCTGTACGCATGATGGTGCTTCCCTATTTCAGGCCTAAGCTATTTCATCACGTAAGAATGGCAATGATCTACGGAGTTATCAAACAGCAGTGACACCTTTCTCTCCTGAATAAACAGAAATCTAGCAACACATTATTTATGGGCTAAACAACAAATTAATTTTTGAATTGCAAACTCAATTGGGGACTATGTGGCTGGAGACACAGCCACCAATTTGAGGGATGGATGCTCCATAAGACAAGAGTTGGAGGAGCGGAGTGTTCAGTTGAGGGGATTTGGGGGGGGGGCGGGGGCGTGGATTCTAGGGCTGAAGGAGGTTATAGGGATAGTCAGCTGTGGTTCAGTTGGTAGCACTCTTTTCTCTGAGTCAAAAGGTTGTGGGTTCAATTCCTACTCCAGGGACGTGAGCACAACAATCTAGGCCGATACACCAGTGCAGAACAGAGGGATAGCTTCACTGTTGGAGGTGCTGTCTTTTGGATGAGACGTTAAACCGAGGCCCTGTCTGCTCTCTCAAGTGGACGTACAAGATCCCACGGCACTATTTTAAAGAAGAGTGGGGAAGTTACCCCGGTGTCCTGGCCAATATTTCTCCCTCAATCAACATAACAAAAACAGATTATCTGGTTATCACATTGCTGTTTGTGGGAGCTTGCTTGAACGCAAATTGGCTGCTGAGTTTCCTACATTACAACAATGACTACACTTGAAAAATACTTAATTAGCTGTAAAGCACTTTGAGACGTCCGGTGGTCGTGAAAGGCGCTATATAAATCCAAGTACATTTTTTTTATTTATATGGTGGGGGGCAAGGTCAAGAAAGGATTAAACTGCATGGCTTAGAATTTTGAACCAAGAATATAATGTTAGATATAATAGTGAAAAATGACAGTATATTCTTTATTTGATTTTCAGTTCCATACAGCCAGGATAACAACGTATTATAAAACATCCAACCAAATCTCTGACTGTGTTAAATGGTTTAAGCTTTGACACTTTGGGTTGAAACAACCTCTAGAACCTGACTGAGGGATTATGCTCTGCTTCCCAAAAATGGGAGAAGGATTTGGGCGTGATGTCCTTCAATGAAATTATGGCTATTGCTATTGACAAGGTTAATCGAGGTGGGATGCAGTACAAACCCTCAATCAATTGTGTAGGCTATTTGTCTCTTTAATTTTCAAATCCTCAGCCACACTGCTGCAGTGAAGCTGGATGCCAGGAATATACCAGTCTTCCTTGCATCTGATAGAAAGTCTCCAAAAGTGGTGAGGGCGAGTGAGAAGCTGATAGAATGGCCTTTGGAACAATTTCCCATTGCATTCTGTTGAAGTGCTGTCAATTTCACAGCTTAACTCCAGCACACAAAGCACATAATACAGGTCTTTTAAACACTGGAATACATTCTTAGTAATTGTTTAACCAGAAGACATGAGTATTAAATTAACAAGTCAAGTGGGACGGGAACCGTAAAATGTTTTTCCATCCATTCCAGTATATATGAGCAAAAACAAAGACCCAGTATAATCGAATCCAGAACAAAGACAATCTAAAAGCAAGGTGATGAAATAAGAAATGCTGGCCAGGATTTTCTGTAAGTTTGCGTTTATTTTTCGGTGTAATTCCCCCGATATCGGCGTAACCGTGCAAAAGCTTGCGAAATGCAAATTGCATTTGGCGCAACTCAAGATTCCACGATCTTTTGTGCTAGTTTTAAAAACATCGTGCTAGAAGCAGGCCCCGCCCACAAAAATGGCCACGCCCCCGGGATGAAGTAATCATCATAGTGAGTTTCTGCTAATTGCGCTTGTTTGCAGGCCTTTGAAGAGGCTCCAAAAATTAAGCTGGTTTGTTTGGGCACAAGAACAGTAATAGGCACGTTTTAAAATGAGTATAATTTTTCTTTTAATTTGTGAAGAAACTGACCACTGTGCCCCAATATAACTAGTAAACAGTTTTTAAAGTCATTTTCAGTGATTTAAAATCAGGTTGCTCGCAGGAGGTGAACTAGACACTCTGATTAAATAGCTTTTTTTTGTGATAAACACATTTTAAGCTGTATTAATCAAACTGCACCAGGTTACCACTCTTAAATACATCAAAGAATTCCTTTTAAAGCAAAACGTTTAAAAACAAATTACATTCTAAAACGCTGTCCAATTGCGCTTGTTCACCATTGAAATGCATTGAATGGCGTGAAGTTGCTGTACTTGCACTGTAGCTATGAACTAAACTCATCACAGAAAGTTTAATCTTGCCATTTCAGGTCTATGTACCTTTTTAACATGGTGGTAAATGTTAATTATTGTCAGTCAACCTCTCTGGCACTGAAAATTAACTATTACAGCTATTACTATTTCTTTCCCTCTCTTTATTTCCCTTTCTGTCCTTGATTTGACATTGAATTCACCCGCTCTAATTCACATTTTCTTCTCAGTCCTTCAGCTGTTAATTTCACAATCCTTCAATCTGATTGGTTAAGGAGATACCCAATTGCTTGCTTTGTTCACTCAGGTCCCAGGTGCCCTGTTACCCCTTGCTGCGACGTTATCACCTCACACTTTCAGCAACTTGCCACGCAAAAAAATAAAAAAAATAAACATGCAAGGACAAGTCTAACTAATAACAGGCGCCAATAGATTCACTGCCGCAGCAAATTATGGCCCATTGTGTTTCTTGAGAGGCTGATATTTGGGAAAAGCTTGCTGCTTCTCTGCACACACTATGGGGTGAATTTTCACTTTTAAAGCCAACTGCTAAATGGGTGACCACTGTTCCCCAATATAACTAGTAAATTGTTTTTAAAGTCATTTTCAGTGATTTAAAATCGGGTTACTCACTGGTGGTGGACTAGACACTAACCCTAAATGCAGTGGATTGACTGGATTTACACGGTGCCCGACTTTTGTTTCCATTTACCTGAAAATTCACCCTATTATTGCAGCTTTTCAAATGCATTTCATCAAAAGATTTTTCTTCATAAAATGGTTTTGATGACTATTTCATGGAGAATCAGACAGCTCCTCTTTACAGCAGCATGACTTACATGGCAAGCATTGATTGCTGCTTTTCCAACCACTGTGCTGATTCAGAACATTTATCTTCATGTAACTTTTCTGTGTACTTATATTTCCTCACGCTGGTTTGCTTCATAGAACCTTCGAAAGCTGTAGCCCTGCACTACAATGACCTGTTGCTTACAAATCAAGCATATAGGCTTTCCATTCATGTCCACAAAGAAATATAACATTCTCCATTTTTCTTGAAATGCACGCCACTCAATCTACCATTCTCTTCTTGCTTGAAGACATGAGGTTCCACTTGAGACTACAGCACTAAAACAAATCAGGGCTCAAACCTACGAGATGTAGAAACACAGTGCAAGAAGTGACCGATGTTATGTGTCGATAAGAAATTGGATCAAACTGTGCCAGATACAATTGCCATCTCTTGGCACCAATGGTTTTTAGGTGCAGGCGGCCGAGTAAATGATTTCAAATAGTTATCAAACCTTGTCCGGCAGGCTAGGTCAGGGTTTCCACCCCAACAAGCTAAATAAAGAAATGAAGATTCATGGGCCGGATGAAAATATTCCATGGGCCACATTTGGCAGTGTGTTTGTTAGCTCCAATTTAACCAAATAGAGAGACGATGTACTAATTCACCACTGTGGCTCAGTTGTTGGACTGTTCCCTTTAAGATGCGCAGCCCCGCACTGGTCCCTGAGCTCCTGCTCCCTTCAATTGAAAGGCTGTTTAGAGAGCAGGACAGTGGGAGCGGGGAAGGAGCCCAGTACACAGTGGCCCAGAATCCAGACAGAGAGTTGTTTGTGAGCCTTGCGACCTCAGAGTTGAACCCAATTAGAAATTAACAGGCGAGTTGGGGCAGCGGCCACATGATAAGGGAGTGGGTGACGTGCTGGTTGTGTTGCCCTGTGAGAAGTTCCATGTGCTGCAAGCAATAGCTGTAGAGAAGCCAAGCTCAGTCGGTTCCCATGGTGATGAGGGCAGCAGATCAGCTTGGCTCTATCTCTGCACACTACGCACTTGTCATTGTTCTTTTTGGGGAGGAAACGAGGGAAGGATGTGAGAACGACACAGCGGCAAACCTAGGCATGGAGGGAAACTAGCAGAGGCAAGGTACTCGAGAGCCTCACTCGTAACCCCGTCGTGTGGATTTTATTATTTATTACTGCACTGAAGTGTACAACCTGCGACTTGATTCTTTCAATTAATCACTGGTCACTTCGATAACGCTCGTCCAAAACAAACCCAGTGAAGTCTCTGGAACCTTGTCCTGACCGCTAGAAGTCTGACACATGTAGATTCACCTGTGTCTTTCTTTTTGCTGGCAGGCAAAGTAGAATAATTTGTACCCTCATTATATCCCCTCGAATGTCATTGCTGTATTCAGTCATGAAAATATATGAGCTGAAAACGGAAAAGAAATTCCCCTGAAACTCTTCTCAGGAATTTGAAGACAATGGGGCCGAAATTCAGGGTCCAGATAAGGCCCGTTACCGCCGTTTTGCGGCGGCCATACGGTGGAATCGAGTGGCCGCCAAAATCCAAATTCACCTCGGGGATTTTTCAGGCGGTCCCCACTTCCACCCTGCTGCTGATGACTGCCTCAAGCGCGTCATCAAAGTGCGCAATGCCACTCTCCCACATCTCCACATCACTCCGCGCAAAATTTAGCTGAAAAAATCCTCGTGGTTTTCTGTGTGTGAGCCATGGCCTTCTAAGGGTTGGAGCACTGCCGTGACCGCCATGGTTTTTTTGCCGGCCGACTTCCCGTTCGGTCGGACAATTATGGCGCTGGGTTCGACCGAGCTGCCAACAGACAGCCTGACACCCCGTCTTGGGTGCCAGGCCGCTGGCCTGGATGAAACCCTCCCTGGTGGGCCAGTGGCCAAATCTAAAAAACCGCTGCTTCTCTCCACTTAATGGGCTCAAAAATGGCCCACCGGTCTTTCGGCACAATCACCAGACATGTGCCGAATTTGTGGGCTGAAAACGATGCAGAAAATATGTCTCCGGATTCTGGCTGCTCTGTGGCCTCTTCCATGGCTTGGCGTGGCGTGGTCTGTTGATTAGGGGGTGGAGCTAGGGCCCTGCGTAAAAAACAGTGCCGACAGCTCAACGCATGCGCACTGGAGGTTTCGCGCATGCGCAGTAGCTCCTGCCCCCATCCGTGCTGCAGCGTGGGATCCGATGCATCCTTCCCCTATCCCAGGCCAAGTAGCCTTACGACGCGCGCCAGGCTGCTGGAATAGTCAGGGAGAGCGAATCAGATCGCTGGAATAGTCAGAGAGAGAGGATCAGAGAGAGTCAGTCAGAGAGAGCAAGTCAGAGTGAGTCAGTCAGAGAGAGAGTCAGAGAAAGAGAGTTGAATAGAAAGAGTCAGAGAGAGAGTGAGAGTCAGTCAGAGAGAGAGAGAGAGTCAGTGACATACCCAGTGGATATAGAGGTTGCAGGATAGCTAAGATGAATACGTGGCTTGCACGAGGGAGGGATTCAAATTCCTGGGACATTGGAACCGGTTCTGGGGGAGGTGGGACCAGTACAAACCGAACAGTCTGCACCTGCGCAGGACCGGAACCAATGTCCAAGGAGGAGTGTTTGCTAGTGCTGTTGGGGAGGGGTTAAACTAATATGGCAGGGGGATTGGAACCTATGCAGGGAGACAGAGGGAAGTAGAATGGGGTAGAGCAAAAGATAGAAAGAAGAAAAGTAAAAGTGGAGGGCAGAGAAACCTACGGCAAAAATCAAAAAGGGCCACATTACAGCAAAATTCTAAAGGGGCAAAGTATGCTAAAAAGACAAGCCTGAAGGCTCTGTGCCTCAATGCGAGGAGTATTCGTAATAAAGTGGACGATTAACTGCGCAGACAGCTATTAACGAATATGATATAATTGGGATTACGAGACATGGCTCCAGGGTGACCAAGGCTAGGAACTCAACATCCAGAGTTATTCAACATTCAGGAAGGATAGACAGAAAGGAAAAGGAGGTGGGGTAGCATTGCTGGTTTAAGAGGAAATTAACGCAATAGTAAGGAAGGACATTAGCTTGGATGATGTGGAATCTGTATGGGTGGAGCTGCAGAATACCAAAGGGCAGAAAACGCTAGTGGGAGTTGTGTACAGACCACCAAACAGTAGTAGTGAGTTTGGGGACAGCATCAAACAAGAAATTAGGGATGCATGCAATAAAGGTACAGCAGTTATCATGGGCGACTTTAATCTACATATAGATTGGGCTAACCAAACTGGTAGCAATACGGTGGAGGAGGATTTCCTGGAGTGTATTAGGGATGGTTTCCTGGACCAATATGTCGAGGAACCAACTAGAGGGCTGGCCATCCTAGACTGGGTGATGTGTAATGAGAAAGGATTAATTAGCAATCTTGTTGTGCAAGGCCCCTTGGGAAGAGTGACCATAATATGGTAGAATTCTTTATTAAGATGGAGAGTGACATCGTTAATTCAGAGACTAGGTTCCTGAATTTAAGGAAAGGTAACATGGATGAACTTCACCAATTGTACGTCCCTGTCTGGAGTAAAAATAAAACGGGGAAGGTGGCTCAACCGTGGCTAACAAGGAAAATTAAGGATAGTGTTAAATCCAAGGAAGAGGCATATAAATTGGCAAGAAAAAGCAGCAAACCTGAGGAGCAAAATTGGGAGAAATTTAGAATTCAGCAGAGGAGGACAAAGGGTTTAATTAGGAGGGGGGAAATAGAGTATGAGAGGAAGCTTGCTGGGAACATAAAAACTGACTGCAAAAGCTTCAATAGATATGTGAAGAGAAAAAAATTAGTGAACACAAACGTAGGTCTCTTGCAGTCAGAATCAAGTGAATTTATAATGGGGAACAAAGAAATGGCAGACCAATTGAACAAATACTTTGATTCTGTCTTCACAAAGGAAGATACAAATAACCTTCTGGAAATACTAAGGGACCGAGGGTCTCGTGAGAAGGAGGAACTGAAAGAAATCCTTATTAGTCAGGAAATTGTGTTAGGGAAATTGATGGGATTGAAGGCATATAAATCCCCAGGGCCTTATAGTTTGCATCCCAGAGTAAATAAGGAAGTGGCCCTAGAAATAGTGGATGCATTGGCGATCATTTTCCAACAGTCTATCGACTCTGGATCAGTTCCTATGGACTGGAGGGTAGCTAATGTAACACCACTTTTTTAAAAAGGAGGGAGAGAAAAAAACAGGGAATTATAAACTGGTTAGCCTGACATCAATAGTGGGGAAAATGTTGGAATCAATTATTAAGGATGAAATAGCAGCGCATTTGGAAAGCAGTGACAGGATCAGTCCAAGTCAGCATGGGTTTATGAAAGGGAAATCATGCTTGACAATTCTTCTCGAATTTTTTGAGGATGTAACTAGTAGAGTGGACAAGGGAGAACCAGTGGATGTGGTGTATTTGGACTTTCAAAAGGCTTTTGACAAGGTCCCACACAAGAGATTAGTGTGCAAAATTAAAGCACGTGGTATTGGGGGTAATGTATTGACATGGATAGAGAACTGGTTGGCAGACAGGAAGCAGAGAGTCGGGATAAAGGGGTCCTTTCCAGAATGGCAGGCAATGACTAGTGGGGTGCCGCAGGGCTCAATGCTGGGACCCCAGCTATTTGCAATATACATCAATGATTTAGATGAAGGAATTGAGTGTAATATCTCCAAGTCTGCCGATGACACTAAGCTGGGTGGCGGTGTGAGCTGTGAGGAGGATGCTAAGAGGCTGCAGCTTGACTTGGACAGGTTAGGTGAGTGGGCAAATGCATGGCAGATGCAGTATAATGTGGATAAATATGAGGTTATCCACTTTGGTGGCAAAAACACGAAGGCAGAATATTATCTGAATGGCAGCAGATTTGGAAAAGGGGAGGTACAACGAGACCTGGGTGTCATGGTACATCAGTCATTGAAAGTTGGCATGCAGGTACAGCAGGCGGTGAAGAACGCTGTTAGATCTCTTAATTTTCAATTAAATGCGAACTCCGGTGATATTTTAACATAATTTTATTCTGGCAGCTGGAACAAGCTCTGGCCTTATGCCAGATCCTTTGTCCTTCTGAGAACACATGGCAAAACATGGCTGTACTTATACCTGGCTCAGTTTACAGAAAAGAACGCACCTTCTTTGACCTTATTGGCTCAATTAATATACTGTTAACCTTTAATTGGCTCGCTGCCAAAGGTCCTGAAATGTCAAGTTGATTGATGACTTAATGCAATGTGCTGAGTTGCACGTAGAAGCTCTAACTGGGGGGGGTGGGGGGTCTGTGTATTCTCACAGCCTGTCTGTCTGCAGCCTGTTTGAATTCTCTATCAATCCCCCCTTTGATTCTTTCACAAACTGAATCGTAAAACATCAGGTATCACTGGTTAAACATTCTACAAAATAATTTCATACATGTTAATAGAGTTTCCTTCTAAAATTTGTTGATGTGTTTCGCCACATGTCCGGACTAGTAGCTTCCACACAAATGTACACCAACCCGAATTCCATCATGGCCACAATGGTTTTAGTAGGTTCATTAACCTTATTCCAATTTAATCCAAATCAATATCTTAATTCAACCAGTAAACAATCTTCCCTTAAGCATAACATACCCCTGTGCCACGTACAGACGGTCTGCTGGGACCTGCAAGGTGTCTCACATGCGGGACAGCAGCTACAGCCACCTGGTTGCAACAACATTTAATCAACATAAACAAACAATATAAAAGTAAAATAATTACAATGAATAGAATTAAACCTTCCACCAATGAAGTTCCTATTGAACCTAGCCATTTAGTGGCTCCGCTTCACAAAGTGAATGATGGGGGTTGCTTAAGTTTTTCTACCTCCTTTTGGATATGCTCCGCTAAGTGGGTAATTTCTTCGGAGCTATCTGGGATATATATGCAACACTCAGTTCCGAGTAGGGCGCAAGTACCTCCCTTTTCAGCCAGGATGTAGTCAAGGGCCAGTCTATTCTGTAGGGCTACTGTGTGGATTGCTACCATTTCTGCATTGATTTTAACTAGGGCCTCTGAGGTATCATTGGCTACCCGTTCCACAACGGATGCCATGTTAATGGATTCCCTTGCCAGTCTGGCGGTCCCATACCTGGGGATCAGATTGGCAAAGAACCTCTCTGTTTCTGTGATAGCTCTCTTAGGACGGTGTAAATGTTCCAACAGTGACTTTATATGATACATATATGGCACAATGTAGGCTAAATAGCAGGATCTCGTCCAATTCTGGGGCAACCAAGGGTAGGCCTTGTGGCCACACACCCAATAGGTGCCATTATAGGCAATGAATGTTAGCTGTTTCTTTGTCAGCAACACTCCGGGGCCTGTCCAGGCTTTTCCATCTGTTTTATTCAGAATCCCCGTTACGTTAAAACTCCCACATCGGCCCAGTTTGGACGGTTCCGTGGCTTGATTATATTATAATTCCGGGAGCAGTTACTTTACCCCATATTTTGACCTTCTTTGATGTTTCTAATCAGACAGACCGATTCCCCCGGTCTTTCTATTCCCGTTGTATTAGTGACAACAAAAAATGGGGGCCGTTTGGAATTATTGTAGCACGGTTGGTACCCCCCTTCAAAGGTAGTCAGATTGTAACCTGCTGACTTCCATTTACGTGCCCAGTTTTCCGTATCCTGAAACGCATTGCCTGTTTTGTTTTGATTAATTATTCACTCAGCCATTTCCGAGATATTCAAGGGAACTGGCCTCAAGGGAATTCCTCCCTTTGAGTGAATAGGAATATGCACACATACCCAACAACTAGAAATGTTACCTTGTTTGGCATAAATGTATGATATATATAAAAAGGTATTTACATGTAATTCCCTTGGTACTCTACTATTTCCCTTTGGTGCAGAGGGTCGGCTAGTAAGAAGTAGGCATATGCCTAGAATACCTACAGTCAGTAATACAGTAAATTTATACATTTTGGCAAAAAGTAATTGTCCTTATCAGATTTCAGCTTCAGTTACAGGTGCTCGTTTAACGTGTGAGGCGTGGATCCAGGCTTTCTTTCCTTGGACTTTAACAGCTGCCTGGGTGGTCAATAACACTTGAAAAGGTCCCTCCCACTTGGCACCCAAAGGTTCTTTATGCAACTTTTTCACATACACCCAGACTCCTGGGATGATGTCATGTCCTCCTTCAGGTGGTGATACCTGTCGGGAAACAGAACTAATAGCATTGGTTAGGTCCTGACAGTATGATAACAAAGTGTCACTCATTAAGTGAACATCAGACTTCCGTAAATCAATAGTTCCTGGCAGCGACATGGGTCTTCCTACTATAATTTCAAATGGGCTTACACCTGTAGTTCTGTTTGGGGTTGCCCTAATGCTACATAGCACTATTGGTAGTGCCTGGGGCCATGGTGTTCCTTCTTGATATTTGGCAAGCCGTTGTTTCAGAGTTCGATTCATTCGCTCTACTTGTCCTGATGATTGTGGATGATAAGGACAGTGTAAATCCCACGTAATGTTCAGTAACCTACAGACTTCTTGGCAGACAGCACCTGTGAAGTGTGTTCCCTGATCTGAGTCAATGCTACTCGGGACTCCCCATCGGGGAATGTAATCCTTACACAAGACCTTTGCAGTGTGATTGGCTGTGGCTCTTTTAGTTGGGACAGCTTCTACCCATCTCGAGAATCTGTTGACCATGACAAGAATGTTAGTGTATCCTTGGCATGAAGGAAGAGATATATAATCGACCTGCAGATGCTGGAATGGTCCGACAGGGGCAGGGGGCCTCAGTTGGGGCATTACCGTGATGGGTCCAGAATTATTTTTCTGGCAGACCACACAGCGGTCTGCTACCAGCTGGGCATGTTTTTTAAATCCCTGATGCCACCAGCTTTTCTGGAACCATGCCGTCATCTGTTGTGAGGCCAAGTGTCCCCACGAGTGGATCTGTTGGGCTAAAAAAGGCATAAGCGCTTGTGGCGCGACTGGCTTGTCGGTAACTCTTTGTCTCCAGACAGCATCTTCGCATAACTTAATTCCTGCCTCAATCCATGTCCATTTTTCCTCTCGGGAGCACTTCCCTAGCATTGTTTAAAAGTCTCGTGTCAGAGTCCTGAGTGCTTTCAATCTGCACATCTGTTGGTTCTTCTGGGGGAACGCCCTGTGAGGCGGCATCTTTAGCTGCCTGGTCGGTTAGGGCATTTCCCTGTGCTTCCGTGGTATTTTCCTTGGTATGGGCCTTACACTTCAGGGTGGACACTTCCTGAGGTAATTGTATGGCCTCTAGTAAGTCTCGGACTTCTTTTCCATTTCGGATAGGTGTACCAGCAGCAGTGAGGAATCCTCTTTTCCACTATAACAGACCAAAGTCGTGAGCGATTCCAAAAGCATAACGCAAATCTGTGTAGACATTAGCTGTCTGTCCTTCTGCTATACTGATAGGGCCCATAACTTGGCCTGTTGTGCTGATGTTCCTGAGGGTTAACATCCTTTTGCCACTACCTCATATAAGGTTATAACTGCCCATCCTGTTTTTCTGGTACCATTATCAACAAAGGAGGAACCATCTGTAAACAGGATGAGGTCTGGGTTGTGCAGAGGCTCCTCTGCTGCTAAGGCTGCTTCTTCTGTTTCTTTTAAAATCTCCACGCAGTCATGTTCTTCACATTCTCCCCCCTCTTGCTCCCCCGATTCTGACATCGGGAGCATAGTTGCGGGATTAACTGGGCTGGCCGGACGATATGGAGATTAGGAGCTTCCAAAACTGCTATCCAGGGGGTCCATCTAGCTGCTGTCACCTGAGACATTCTATTCATAGACAGCAAAGCGCGTACGGTGTGGGGACATTTGATAATCAGCTTTTGGTCGAGGACTAGACCCGCAGTGATCATTACCGCTCGACATGTAGCTTCCATGGCCCTTAGGCAACTTACCCATCCAAGGGCTACCGCATACAGTTTTGCCGAATAATAGCCAATAGGTCTTTGCCGATCCCCATGTTCTTGTGTCAGTATAGCTGTCATGTATCCTTCTTTCTCATGGACAAACAGGGTAAATGGCTTACCACTGTCAGGGATTCCCAGAGCCGGTGCCGAACACAAAGCCTTTTTCAAACTCAGGAAGGCCTCTTACTGTTCCTTAGTGAGGGTGATGGCTTCTTTAGAGGCATGTTTCCCCTTTAAGATATAATTCAATGGCTGAGCAAGCTGTGTGAAGGAGTCAATCCAATTTCTGTTAAAGTTACACAATCCCAAAAAAGACCTTAGTTCCTGAATAGTGGTGGGTTTTCTAGCAGCCCAAATGGCTGCAGTTCTATCCTGGGTAAGTTCTCTATTTCCTTGTGGAATCTTGTGTCCCAAGTATATAGCCTCTTCTTGGGATATTTGTGCTTTGTCGATGCTGGCTTTATGTCGTTTCAGCCAAAGGTGGTCCAGCAAAGCTCATAAATCTTGTTCATGCTGTTCTTCCATGTTTGAAGCTAGCAGGATATCGTCTATATATTGGATGACTGTGGATGACAGGGGAGGTAATTCTCGCAAATGGCTTTGTAAAGCCATGTGGAATACCGTAGGGCTGTTGTCGAAACCCTGCGGTAACCGGGTACAAGTATACTGTTGCCCTTGGACAGTGAAAGCAAACCACTGTCATAGAAACATAGAAACATAGAAAATAGGTGCAGGAGTAGGTCATTCGGCCCTTCTAGCCTGCACCGCCATTCAATGAGTTCATGGCTGAACATGCAACTTCAGTACCCCATTTCTGCTTTCTCGCCATACCCCTTAATTCCCCCGAGTAGTAAGGACTTCATCTAGCTCCTTTTTGAATATATTTAGTTTGGCCTCAACAACTTTCTGTGGTAGAGAATTCCACAGGTTCACCACTCTCTGGGTGAAGAAGTTTCTCCTCATCTCGGTCCTAAATGGCTTACCCCTTATCCTTAGACTGTGACCCCTGGTTCTGGACTTCCCCAACATTGGGAACATTCTTCCTGCATCTAACCTGTCTAACCCCGTCAGAATTTTAAACGTTTCTATGAGGTCCCCTCTCATTCTTCTGAACTCCAGTGAATACAAGCCCAGTTGATCCAGTCTTTCTTGATAGGTCAGTCCCGCCATCCCGGGAATCAGTCTGGTGAACCTTCGCTGCACTCCCTCAATAGCAAGAATGTCCTTCCTCAAGTTAGAAGACCAAAACTGTACACAATACTCCAGGTGTGGCCTCACCAAGGCCCTGTACAACTGTAGCAACACCTCCCTGCCCCTGTACTCAAATCCCCTTGCTATGAAGGCCAACATGCCATTTGCTTTCTTAACCGCCTGCTGTACCTGCATGCCAACCTTCAATGACTGATGTACCATGACACCCAGGTCTCGTTGCACCTCCCCTTTTCTTAATCTGTCACCATTCAGATAATAGTCTGTCTCTCTGTTTTTACCACCAAAGTGGATAACCTCACATTTATCCACATTATACTTCATCTGCCATGCATTTGCCCACTCACCTAACCTATCCAAGTCGCTCTGCAGCCTCATAGCATCCTCCTCACAGCTCACACTGCCACCCAACTTAGTGTCATCTGAAAATTTGGAGATACTACATTTAATCCCCTCGTCTAAATCATTAATGTACAGTGTAAACAGCTGGGGCCCCAGCACAGAACCTTGTGGTACCCCACTAGTCACTGCCTGCCATTCTGAAAAATCCCCATTTACTGCTACTCTTTGCTTCCTGTCTGACAACCAGTACTCAATCCATGTCAGCACACTACCCCCAATCCCATGTGCTTTAACTTTGCACATTCATCTCTTGTGTGGGACCTTGTCGAAAGCCTTCTGAAAGTCCAAATATACCACATCAACTGGTTCTCTCTTGTCCACTCTACTGGAAACATCCTCAAAAAATTCCAGAAGATTTGTCAAGCATGACTTCCCTTTCACAAATCCATGCTGACTTGGACCTATCATGTCACCTCTTTCCAAATGCGCTGCTATGACATCCTTAATAATTGATTCCATCATTTTACACACTACTGATGTCAGGCTGACCGGTCTATAATTCCCTGTTTTCTCTCTCCCTCCTTTTTTAAAAAGTGGGGTTACATTGGCTACCCTCCACTCGGTAGGAACTGATCCAGAGTCAATGGAATGTTGGAAAATGACTGTCAATGCATCTGCTATTTCCAAGGCCACCTCCTTAAGTATTCTGTCGAACCTCCGGTGCCAGAGGCACCGACCAAAATCCGTTGGCCATATCTATAACCGAGAAATATTTATGTTCCGGTTTGAGGGCATTAAAAATGGTGGAGGGATCTGCGACCAAAGGAGCTGTTTGATCAATACACTAGTTAGCTTTCCTATAATCGACAGTCAAACGCCAAGTCTCATTAGATTTCTGTACAGGCCACATGGGGCTATTGGAGGAGCTATGCGTTTTAATAAGCATCCCTTGTTTCTCCAATTGCTGAATAACTGGTAAGATTCCCGCGATGGCAGTTGGACTGATGGGATACTGTTTAGTGCATGGAGGCTTGGTCCCGGTAAATGACGCAGGCTCCATCTGGAGTAGGCCACAATCGTTCTTATCTTTAGCCCATATCGGGTGTTCCTTCAATTTTTCTTTCTTCAAAGTTCTAATTGACCATGTCACCCGACCATCCTCAAAATGCAACGATGAATCTACTTGGATTAGAACGTCCGTTCCCAAAAGGGGTTGATCTACTGGGCCTATCCAGACCGGCATGGTTAGTTCATGTGGACCCAGCCCTATAAGTACCGGTGTTGTCCTTTTAATTTCCATTTTATGGCCCCCAACTCCATAGGTTGTACGTGCCCTACCATTGAACGGCAAAAAGTCTCCATATTGTAGGGGTAAGCATGTTAATTCCACCCCTGTGTCTAAAAGACAGTCCACATCCTTATCGCCCACCCTCACAGTTATATATAGCCCATCTCCCCTCTGTTGTATTAGTGCGAGGAGTGGGGCCAGGGCGGGCTCTAATCGTTTTTGCTATCCCAAGTAACTCCTTCTGTTGTTGTATTGTCAGTCGCTTAAATGCTTCTATGAGGTCATTATCTTGTGACAAGCCTGGTTTGTTGGCTGAATTGTATCCCTGGCTATGTCCTCTTCCCCGGCCACAACCTTGCTGTTTTGCCCTGCACGTCTTGGTCCAGTGACCTTCTTTCCCACAATAATGACATTTTCCGGGTAATTTTCCGAATAACTGTTTATCGGAATCCTGGGATTTCCATTCCACAGCCTGCAGGGCTCGGACTTTAGCTCCCATATCCCGATCTAATTGGTTACATCGATCCACCAATGCTGCAAAGGTAGTTCCTCTACCTTCCCAGTCCGGTAACACTACCTTAAGCATTTTGGACAGTTCTGGCTTTAGACCTGCCACGAAAGCTGTTTTCAGGGGTCCAAACACTTGTTGATCCATTTCCTCATCCGTATTATTCATACCAAATGTTCTAGCCATGTGCATCTAAACCACTCGTCATATTCCAGGACCTCCTCTGTTCCTTTCTGTTGGCAGGCTGCAATTTTTCCCCAGTCTGTCTTAGCTGGACTGAAGGCTTGCAGCCAGTGTTTAATCGCCTCCCACCCTGCGTCTAATTCTTGCTCATCCTGCCCCAAAGCTTCTTCTACCTTGTCGTGCAATTTTCTTCCCTGTGTTTTTGGCACCATTATGGTCAAAATTTGCACTCTGTCCCAGGGATGAAGTTGATATATATTTCTTAAGCGGTCCAATTGGTCTCACGTTTTCACTTCCCCTTTCTTTGGATTGGGCAACTCCTTAGACCATTCATCAATTTTCTCTGGGTCTGCCGGATCATGAACTAAATATTTTGCATACACCCTTTTCTTCGTTGTTTTGGTTCCGTCCTCATCCGCAGTCTCTTCTGATTTGACTACAACTCGTCTTTTTTTAAACGGGGCAAAGCGCACCCCTAATTCTTCATCTTCCGACCCTGTTTCGTCGGAGGACTCAGAATCCGTATCTATTCCTCGGTCGTGTCTTCGGGTTTGCGCTTTTAATTTATCCAAACATGGGTACCCTGGGAATTGACCGATACATTTTCCTTTTCCTATTACTGTCTCTTGACCTAATGATTTTTTCCATTCCTTAATTTCACCTTTAAGATCTTTAACTTCCACTTCCAACTTTTCATTTTCAAGCTTTTTCTGTCGCAGCTGTTCACAAACCGCTTGCAATTGGTCCTTTGTACTGGTCAGTTCTCGATCATGTTGGGAACGTGTTATAATTTCATTCTGCTATTGGATCTGTCTCATAACAGCTAAGGACCATCAGGTTCGCTCTTTATTTTTCATACGGGTCGTTTTTCCCCAGACCCTTTTAATCTCGCCCAAGGACCATTGTCCTTTGGAGGTTCCGTACTTTTGTTCGATCTTAATACAGGTTTTAGATAAGTTGATTTGTTGCTCTATGTATTCTTTCAACTGTTCGAGGATTTCATCTATCGAAACCTCAGGTTGTGCCCGCCCGCCTTTAACAGTTGTAGGCAATTCTTTGCTCTTATCTCCTGCTGCCATAATACTTATTTCTTTACTGGGGTCTCGAGTCGTAGGCTTTCCAGCCGATCAGTGGATCGGTGATGAATTAACTAACACACCGCCGAAGTTTAGACGTCAATGGGAGCTTGAGCCGACTACCAACCGGAGGGTTTGCAAACCGGAGGCTTTCAGAATCGTGTAGAAGGAGAGGCAAATTTAGACTTTTGACCGAGGACTTTTATAAAAAGGAGTCCTTACCTCAATATGTAGGTCCGATGTCCAAAATTCAATTTCTTCCCTCAGCGATCCTGTTCGTGACGCCAAAATTGTTAGATCTCTTAATTTTCAATTAAATGCGAACTCCGGTGATATTTTAACATAATTTTATTCTGGCAGCTGCAACAAGCTCTGGCCTTATGCCAGGTCCTTTGTCCTTCTGAGAACACATGGCAAAACATGGCTGTACTTATACCTGGCTCAGTTTACAGAAAAGAACGCACCTTCTTTGACCTTATTGGCTCAATTAATATACTATTAACCTTTAATTGGCTCGCTGCCAAAGGTCCTGAAATGTCAAGTTAATTGATGACTTAATGCAATGTGCTGAGTTGCACGTAGAAGCTCTAACTGGGGGGCTCTGTGTATTCTCACAGCCTGTCTGTCTGCAACCTGTTTGAATTCTCTATCAAAGGCAAATGGCATGTTGGCCTTCTTAGCTAGGGGATTTGAGTATAGGAGCAGGGAGGTCTTCCTGCAGTTGTACAGGGCCTTGGTGAGGCCTCACCTGGAATATTGTGTTCAGTTTTGGTCTCCTAATCTGAGGAAGGACGTTCTTGCTATTGAGGGAATGCAGCGAAGGTTCACCAGACTGATTCCCGGGATGGCTGGACTGACATATGAGGATAGACTGGATCTACTGGGCCTATATTCACTGGAGTTTAGAAGGATGAGAGGGGATCTCATAGAAACATATAAAATTCTGACAGGACTGAACAGGTTAGATGCAGGAAGAATGTTCCCGATGTTGGGGAAGTCCAGAACCAGGGGTCGCAGTCTAAGGATAAGGGGTAAGCCATTTAGGACCAAGATGAGGAGAAACTTCTTCACTCAGAGAGTTGTTGATGCCAGTTCGTTGAACATATTCAAGAGGGAGTTAGATATGGCCCTTACAGCTAAAGGGATCAAGGGGTATGGAGAGAAAGCAGGAAAGAGGTACTGAAGTGTACGATCAGCCATGATCTTATTGAATGGTGGTGCAGGCTCGAAGGGCTGAATGGCCTACTCCTGCACCTATTTTTTATGTTTCTATGCTTCTATGTTTCTATGTTCCATGTCTCCTTTGGCAGGTTGGCAGTTTTACTTAGAAGTCATTTTCTGCTTGTATGTCGGTGGCCTGTGCTCTCCCCGTTGTCCCGCATCTATCCCCGGCCGAGTGGTCTCCCGCACCGGCCGGCCCGGCGACTTTTGATAGGAAGGTAGGACTTAGTTTTATTTTTTATTTCTTCTTGAACGCTTCTTGAATGTTGTTGTGCTTTGTTTAGTGCTTTTCAAGGTCATCCCCACTTCCCTTCCCGCCCCTATCACTGGCCGAAAGGTCTCAGATGTACCTACCTGTGCTGGTTTCTTAACTCTCCGCAAGGGTTTTCTGTGCGGCCAGATTGAATGTGCAAAATGGGGATTTTTAAGATACTCCAGAAAAATCAAGTTGCTCCCAAAAAAACGGAGCAACTCCTGGCCAATTTTGTGCTCTAAATGAGGGGAGAGACATGGTGACACACACGCGCACTGATGTCACCACCGCTCCACCACTGAGTGACATCGGAGGAGACTCCATCCTGCCCACACTTCCGCCCCTCACCAGCAATTACCGCCGCAATTCCGCCCCCATTATGACCGACTCTTTTGGGAAATTGCGCTCTTTGGTTTGTTTTTGTTTTGATCTGGAAGTCGTTATAAATGGGGGCGGTGACTACACCTGAAGGGCAAAAACATGGTGGTGACAGCAACTGAGGGGCGGAAGTTGGGGGTGGTGCGTATTCACCGTTGCGATGACGTCATCACGGCACTGCGTCACCATGGCTCTCCCCTTCACTTAAAGGGGAGAGCCTCCACGCTTTTTAAATTTCGGTCCACTGGGCCACCAAGGAAGGTTTTGGTCGCTCCAGGGGCCTGGCAAAACCCCGGGGCATAATTGTCGGGCCGACCTGGCAGTCAGCCGACAAAAACAAAACATGTCGGCAGCGGCAGTGAGCCCTTCCCTTTAAAGGAAGCCGCACGGCCATTGCAAAAGGCCACAGCCCCATTAGACCACCGGGGAAATGATTGTTTTGGCACCGCCGGGCGGGCCGAGGATTTTCTGAGGGGAATGTCGCTGTCGGGGGTCAGATCGGCGGTGCGTACGGTGATGATGTGCTTAACACTGATTGGCAGCAGAGGAGTGGTTAGGGAGTGATCGAGGCACTGCCGGGAAAAGTCGGGAGGGCAATTGGGCTAGCAGTGGTCTTTCCACCAAAAGTTGCTGACCACTCTTCAGCATTGCAGCCGGGATGTTGTCAGGACCAGTAGCCTTAGCCGTATCCAGTGTACTCAACATAATTAGCACATCTTTCTGTCATATTGACTTCAGGGTTATGCCGGGTGTGCACCTGGGGTGTTAGCCCCTGTGTTCCTTGGTTCAAAATGCATGATAAAGTGATGCCTAAATGGGGGCTATGTTGGGAAATTAACCTACTGATATTCACTAGTTCTAGAATAGCCATTTAGAAAACTAATCATTAGTTACCAATGAATGTTAGCAATTCTGAATATCTGTCAAGACTGCAAAGTATTACAAAGTATTTACAGCACAGAAACAGGCTATTTGTCCCAACTGGTCCATGGAGCTGTTTATGCTTCACACGAGCCTCATCTCACCCTTCTTCATCTAACCCCATCAACATTTCTTTCTATTCCTTTCTCCTTCATGTCAACTGTGGCTCAGTGGTTAGCACTCACACCTCTGAGTCAGAATGTTGTCGATTCAAGTTCCACTTCCAGTGACTTGATCACATAATCTAGATTGACACTCCAGAGCAGTACTGAGGGAGTGCTACCCTGTCGGAGGTGCTGTCTTTTGGATGAGACGTTAAACCTGCTCTCTCTGATGGACAAAAATAATCTTTCAAATACAAGTTTTTGTTAGACAAACTCTAATTTCTACTTTTCATTATAATGCTTCTTTCTTCTTTATATTAACTATCACTCGCAGCATGTGCCTGCTTATCCGTCTGAGTTCAGTCAAAAGCTGGCATGACTGCCTTTATGTATATTTGAACAGTTTCCACCATTCCTATGTCAGCAGAGAATCATGGGTAAGATTATCTGGTCAATGACTACTATTGAATCTATACATATATGATTCCTATCTACTATGAATCTCTAATTCTCTAATACCAATCCTTCTTACAAATCCCATGGCATTATTTCGAAGAAGGGCAGGGGAGTTATCCCCAGGTGTGCTGGCCAATATTTTTTTTTCTTCCTTTCTTTCTTTCTTTCTTTCTTTCTTTCTTTCTTTTTTCCGTTCTTTCGTTCGTTCTTTTTTTCGTTCTTTCGTTCGTTCTTTCGTTCATTTTTTCGTTCTTTCTTTCGTCTAGCTTCCCCTAAATGCATTCGCCTCAGCTACTCCCTGTGGTAGTGAGTTCTACATTCTAACCACTCTCTGGGTAAAGCAGTTTCTGCTGATCCAATTCCCTATTGGATTTATCAATGTCTATCTTATATTTATTCTGGTTTAACCCACAAGCGGAAACATCTTCGCTGCGTCTACCCTAGCAAATTTTTACATAATCTTGAAGACTCCTGTCAGATTGATAGATTGAGATTGAGATTTGACATTTTGTAGACTCGATGACTTCTGGATCAGAACTCCTAAGACTAGCAAGGCCAATAAAAATAAACAGTTCTGTGCTTAACAACGATTCAACTCTTAAATCAGATCAAGCATGCAGGGATTAAGTTGCTTGATTTATTTTGAAATCTTTGTCCCAGTTCTCAGATTTTTCACTTTTAGAATTAGGTCACTGCGATTATTTTTCATTATTGCTGGAATCTTTTAAACCTCAGCATGAGTGTACCATTGTAATGAGCAAAAACCTCGCCAGACTTTAATTAGCTCATGTTTTGAAAACTCAAAAAGTGTTAAAACAGTATTTAATTAAAACGTTACTGACCTGGCCAGCTAGACATAAACACCAGGATACAATTTCACCAAAGATTATTGGGTGATGTGTATACTGGAAACTGATGGCACATTGCTGATTGCATTTCTGACCTTTTGACACTGTTTTATGTTCAGAGTTAAATCACAATATTAACTACAACAATATTAACCCTTAAATGTTCATGTGGATTTGACTGGAGGCAGTGAAACATCAAGACACTTTCTAATATTAAAAAAAGTTATGGAAAAATATACATAAAATCCCCCAAAATCCTAACTGTATGAAGGATGAAATATTTCTGTTGAAACAATTAGCCCTCCTGATAGCTCAGCTGTTAATTACTGTAGGAACAGAGCCATATAGATCTGAAACATCTCAGGTTCAATTGCCAGTCTTTGCCGAGTTAACTGATCTTATCTGGGCAACAACTGGAGTGCTAAAATTGCTAAGATCGTCCCTGTCTCAGCTCATCTATGGCTGGAACTCTCATCCACGCACTTTTGTTACCTCTAGACTCGACTATTCCAATGAGCTCCTGGCCAGCTCCGACCATGCACCTTCCGTAAACTAGAGGTGATCCAAAACTTAGCAGCCCGTGTCCTAACTCGCAGCAAGTCCCGTTCACTCATCACTCCTGTGCTTGCTGATGTACATTGGCACCCGGTCTAGCAATGCCTCAATTTTAAAATTCTCATCCTGCTTTCAAATCCCTCCATGGCCTTGACCCTCTCCATCTCTGTAACCTCCTGCAGCCTTCCGAGATCTCTGCATTCCTCCAATTCTGGCCTCTTGCATATCCCAATTTTCTTTGCTTCACCATAGCTGGCCATGCCTTCAACTGCTTAGGCCGTAAGCTCTGGAATTCGCTCCCTGTGCCTCTCCACCTCTGAATGTGATGCAATGTCCCACCTTGACCTCTCTTCAGCCTTTGACATAATATCCTCCTCTCACCTCACTCCACTCTCACCTAAAGTAAGACTACAGCATTTTTTTTCCATCTCATTTTTCTGCTAATAACTGTGCTTGCAAACTGCTTCAAAATGGCTGATACAGACTTGGCCATTTTTTTTGTGACCCACAAAGCTGTGCAAATTCAAAAGATTTTCTCATGAGTTTTAATACTTCAGAGCTGCAAAACACTTGTCTAGGAACTGCGGAAAAAGACTGTCCAGGAGATAAGAGAATGAAAGACCTATTGTCCCTTTGTTTCAATGCTAAACCATTGTGTACATGTTGGGCAGACACCCAGAAAAATAGTATAAAATAGCTGTAACACATGAGATAGGAGGAACTGCGGCTGTCAAGAGAACTGGCAGCCTGGTTAGTTGCCAAGAGAATCAGGGGGTTAAGTCTTACAATCGCTGACCATGGTCTGGTGTGAGTGTCTTTGTTTCTTTTAATCACTTAGGGGATAGGCAATTTTAACCGTTGTAAGGGATTTAACGGGATCGGTTAGTGCAAGCTAATAATTAGGAAATGATTGTGCATATAATGCTATTGTAAATTGCTTGGATTCCTTTTGATTATTCTAAGTAAAGATAATTCCTGGAATGGGGTGGTTGAAAAAAACAGCCTGGGACCGAAATTGCCCCTCTCCTTCAGGCCTGTTACCACTGCAAATTGGTAGCCATGCTGTGGAGTGGAGTGGCCCCCGACTTTTCGTGGAATGACCGCCGATGACCCAATTGCCCTGCTGCAGTTTTCCGGTGGAATGCATCACCTCACCGCTCCCCACCCACGTCCGCGGCGGTGATGGCCAGCACACCTGCCCGATAAAAGTCGTCCCACTGCTGGGCAGTGCCAAAACATTTTTTTTGGTTGGTGCATAGTTCCTGATGCACACCGCTGGAGTGCCTTAAAGGCGTGTTGCTTTCAGTGGATTTTGTGACGCCGACTTTTTCCCGTTGTTTCACGAGCAGTGCAAGGATACAGTGTGCGCTGCTTTTGCGAATGCTGGAGGCGCCTTCCACCTGCAGAACAGGGAGGTCACTTCGAGGATGCTGGCCTTGGGGAGGGCTTTGAAATGGGGGCAGTGCTGGCAGGCCAACACCTCCTGCGAATTGTGCATGCCGCTGAGGCACGGATGAAAAGGCGGCGCCGGGGGCAACGGCTGCAGAGGGAGCAGGCAAGGGCCGCAGGCATCTTAACATAGAAACATAGAAACATAGAAAATAGGTGCAGGAGTAGGCCATTTGGCCCTTCGAGCCTGCACCACCATTCAATAAGATCATGGCTGATCATTCCCTCAGTACCCCTTTTCCACTTTCTCTCCATACCCCTTGATCCCCTTAGCCGTAACTCCCTCTTGAATATATCCAATGAACTGGCATCAACAACTCTCTGTGGCAGGGAATTCCACAGGTTAACAACTCTCTGAGTGAAGAAGTTTCTCCTCATCCCAGTCCTAAATGGCCTATCCCTTATCCTAAGACCGTGTCCTCTGGTTCTGGACTTCCCCAACATCGGGAACATTCTACCCCCATCTAACCTGTCCCGTCCCATCAGAATCTTATATGTTTCTGTTGTGTTCCTAACACAGATGAGACTGCACACAGGGAGGTTAAAGTAACAGTGACCTCAGTCTTTATTAAGACACTCCAGAGTGAGGAACAGGCCTTAGGGGTCGGCTTATATATAGTGCTCCCAAGGGATGCTGGGATCCCTTGGAACTTCAGGGGATGCGCTCCCTGGTGGCGGAACATGCGAGTGCATGCCTTACAGATACACAACGTCACTCCCCTGCAAAGTCAAAGTGAAAAGGTGAGGCGGTTGGAAGCCTTTTTTTCCCTGGTGGACCGCCTCGGTACAAATGTCTGTTCTGGTGTGTTGGCTGTGCCCTCGCTGGGCTGGCATGTTGTTGACCCTGCAGGGCTGCTGGGTGAGCCTGGCCTTGCTGGGCTGTTGGGCCTGATGGGTTCGATTCCCTGGTCCAGGGTGGTGTCGTTGATCCTTTGGGTGTGTGTTGTGGGCTCGAAAAAGGTGGTGTCTGCTGAGGGTTGTTCAGGGCAGTCTGTGAACCGCAGCCTCGTTTGGTCCAGGTGCTTTCTGCAAATTTGTCCATTGTCGAGTTTGACTACAAACATCCTACTCCCTTCTTTAACTATCACCCTGCCCGCGATCCACTTGGGACCATGTCCATAGTTTAGCACATACACAGGGTCATTCAGATCAATTTCCCGTGACACAGTGGCGCGACATCGTTTACATTTTGTTGCTGCCGCCTGCTCTCTACCTGATCATGCAGGTTGGGGTGAACCAGTGAGAGTCTGGTTTTAAGTGTCCTTTTCATGAGTAGCTCAGCCGGGGGCACCCCTGTGAGTGAGTGGGGTCTCGTGCGGTAGCTGAGCAGTACTCGGGACAGGCGGGTTTGGAGTGAGCTTTCTGTGACTTGTTTAAGGCTCTGTTTGATGGTTTGTACTGCCCGCTCTGCCTGCCCATTGGAGGCTGGTTTAAACGGGGCCGAGGTGACATGTTTGATCCCATTGCGAGTCATGAATTCTTTAAATTCGGCACTGGTGAAACATGGCCCGTTGTCACCGACCAGTATGTCAGGCAGGCCGTGGGTGGCAAACATGGCCCTGAGGCTTTCAATGGTGGCGGTGGCGGTGCTTCCCGACATTATTTCACATTCAATCCATTTTGAAAAAGCATCCACCACCACCAGGAACATTTGACCAAGAAACGGGCCCGCATAGTCGACATGGATCCTTGACCATGGCCTGGAGGGCCAGGACCACAAACTTAGTGGTGCCTCTCTGGTCGTGTTGCTCAACTGAGCACACATGCTGCATTGCCGTACACAGGATTCTAAATCAGAGTCGATACCGGGCCACCACACGTGGGATCTGGCTATCGCTTTCATCATTACTATACCCGGGTGTGTGCTGTGGAGATCAGAGATAAACGTCTCCCTGCCCTTTTTGGGTAGCACTACGCGGTTACCCCACAACAGGCAGTCTGCCTGAATGGACAGCTCGTCCTTTTGCCGCTGGAACGGCTTAATTAGCTCTTGCATTTCAACGGGGATGCTGGCCCAGCTCACATGCAGTACACAGTTCTTTACTAGGGACAGCAGAGGATCTTGGCTGGTCCAAGTCCTAACCTGGCAGGCCGTGACAGGTGATTTATCATTTTCAAACACTTCCATGACCATCAACAAGTCTGCGGCTGCACCACCATCAACAAGTTTGCAGACTGCGCCATTTCCACCCCCGTGGTGGGCAATGGTAGCCGACTGAGAGCATCTGCACAGTTCTCGGTGCCTGGACTGTGGCGGATGGTATAGTTATACGCTGATAGCGCGAGTGCCCACCTTTGTATGCGGGCTGAAGCATTGGTATTTATCCCTTTGTTTTCAGCGAACAGGGATATGAGGGGCTTGTGATCGGTTTCCAGCTCAAATTTGAGGCCAAACAGGTACTGATGCATTTTCTTTACCTGAACACACACGCTAATGCCTCTTTCTCAATCATGCTGTAGGCCCTCTCGGCCTTAGACAAGCTCCTGGAGGCATAGGCGACAGGTTGCAACTTCTCCGCAACGTTAGCTTGTTGTAATACACACCCGACTCCGTACGACGACGCAGCACATGCTAGCACAAGTCTTTTACACGGGTTATACAATACAAGCAGCTTGTTGGAGCATAAAATGTTTCTGGCTTTCTCAAAAGCAATTACTGGAACAATCGGGCTGGCCCACTGGCTGAATTCCAGTGGGGAGATGATGCCCTCGCGTTGCAGCCTGTCCAGCTCGATTTCCACTCTCTCCTTCATCATGTAAGGTACCGCACGCCCCTTGTGGTGAATGGGTCGTGCCTCTGGGACCAAGTGGATCCGCACCTTCGCCCCGGAAAAGTTTCCAATGCGTGGCTCAAAAAGGGAAGGAAATTTGTTCAGAACCTGGGTACATGAGGCCTCATCGACATGTGATAGCGCTCGGATGTCATCCCAGTTCCAGCGGATGTTGCCCAGCCAGCTCCTTCCAAGCAGTGTGGGGCCATCGCCCGGGACAATCCAGAGTGGCAGTTCGTACACTGTGCCCTCGTAGGTGACCTTGACCATGGCGCTGCCCAGGACAGTGATAAACTCTTTGGTGTACGCTCTCAGTTTCGTGTGGATGGGGCTCAGTGCTGGTCTGAGTGCCTTGTTGCACCACAGTCTCTCTTTTTACTCATGATGGATTGGCTAGCGCCAGTATCCAGTTCCATGGCTACGGGTAAGCCATTCAATTTTACATTTAGCATTATAGGTGGACATTTCGTCGAAAATGTGTGCACTCCGTGTCCTTCAGCATCTGCCTCCTCTCTCTGAGGCTCGAAATTGATTTGATCCACCATGGACTGATCTTCCTCTACGACTTGATGGTTAGCAGGTTTTGCAGAGCTTGCAACTCGTCTGCAAGCTCATTGGAGGTGCCCCATTGTTCTACAGCTCTTGCAAACATACCCTTTGAGACGGCATGAATAGGCTGGCAGTTGCAGACTCGTGGTTTCTGCCTGTACATTTCTGATCGCAAACACAGATCCAGTTAATTTATGAACATTGCTAGCACTTGTATGCCGAGAGATTTGTTTGGTGTTATCACTGGTGGACATAAACGCCTGTGCTATCGCAATGGCCTTACTGAGGGTCGGTGTCTCTACAGTCAAAAGTTTTCGTAGGATGGTCTCGTGGCCAAAGCCGAGTACAAAAACGTCTCTGAGCATTTGCTCTAGGTAGCCATTAAACTCACATTGTCCTGCAAGTCGCCTTAGCTCGGCGACGTAGCTCGCCACTTCCTGACCTTCAGATCGCTGGCACGTGTAGAACCGATACCTCGCCATCAACACGCTCTCCGTCGAGTTAAGATGCTCCCGAACCAGTGTACACAGCTCCTCATATGACTTACCTGTGGGTTCCACCGGAGCCAGAAGATTCTTCATGAGGCTGTAGGTCGGTGCCCCGCAGACCATGAGGAGGAACGCTCTCCTTTTTGCATCGCTTCCTTCTCCATCCAGCTCGTTGGCTACAATGTACTGGTCTAGCCATTCAACATAGGCTTCCCAGTTCTCACCCTCCGAGAACTTCTCCAGGATGCTCACAGTTTGCTGCATCTTTGCATTGGATTCGTATACTCGTCACCAGTTATTGTGTTCCTAGCACAGATGAGACTGCACACAGCTAGATTACAGTAACAGAGACCTCAGTCTTTATTAAGACACTCCAGAGTGAGGAACAGGCCTTCGGGGCCGGCTTATATACGGTGCTCCCAAGGGATGCTGGGATCCCTTGGGACTTCAGGGGATGCACTCCCTAGTGGCGGAACATGGGAGTGCATGCCTTACAGATACACAACAGTTTCTATGAGATCCCCACTCATCCTTCTAAACACCAATGTATAAAGGCCAGTCTCTCCTCATATGTCAGTCCTGCCATCCCGGGAATCAGTCTGGTGAACCTTCATTGCACTCCCTCAACAGCAAGAACGTCCTTCCTCAGATTAGGAGAACAAAACTGAACACAATATTCCAGGTGAGTCCTCAACAAGGCCCTGTACAACTGCAGTAAGACCTCCCTGCTCCTATACTCAAATCCCCTAGCTATGAAGGCCAACATACCATTTACCTCCTTCTCCACCTGCTGTACCTGTATGCCAACTTTCAATGACTAATGAACCATGACACCCAGGTCTTGCTGCACCTCCCTTTTCCTAATCTGCCGCTATTCTGCCTTCGCGTTTTTGCCCCCAAAGTGGATAACCTCACATTTATCCACATTATACTGCATCTGCCATGCATTTTCCCACTTACCTAACCTGTCCAAGTACCCTGCAGCCTCCTAGCATTCCCCTCACAGCTCACACTGCCACCCAGTTTAGTGTCATCTGCAAACTTGGAGACATTACACTCAATTCCTTCATCCAAATCATTGATGTATATTGTAAAGAGCTGGGTCCCAGCACTGAGCTCTGCAGCACTCCACTAGTCACTGCCTGCCATTCCAAAAAGGACCCGTTTATCCCGACTCTCTGCTTCCTGTCTGACAACCAGTTCTCTATCCACGTCAGTATATTACTCCCAATACCATGTGCTTTGATTTTGCACACCAGTCTCTTGTGTGGGACCTTGTCAAAAGCCTTTTGAAAGTCCAAATACACCACATCCACTGATTCTCCCTTGTCCACTCCACTAGTTACATCCTCAAAAAATTCCAGAAGATTTGTCAAGTATGATTTCCCTTTCATAAATCCATGCTGACTTGGACCGATCCTGTCACTGCTTTCCAAATGCACTGCTATTACATCCTTAATAATTGATTCCAACATTTTCTCCGCTACTGATGTTAGGCTAACCGGTGTATAATTATCCGCTTTCTCTCTCCCTCCCTTTTTAAAAAGTGGTGTTACATTAGCTACCCTCCAGTCCATAGGAACTGATCCAGAGTCGATAGACTGTTGGAAAATGATCAGCAATGCATCCACTACTTCGAGGGCCACTTCCTTAAGTACTTTGGGATGCAGACTATCAGGGCCCGGGGATTTATCGGCCGTCAATCCCATCAATTTCCCCAACACAATTTCCTGCCTAATAAGGATATCCTTCAGTTCCTCCTTCTCACTAGACCCTCGGTCCCCTCGTACTTCTGGAAGGTTATTTGTGTCTTCCTTCGTGAAGACAGAACCAAAGTATTTGTTCAATTGGTCTGCCATTTCTTTGTTCCCCATTATATATTCACCTGAATCCGACTGCAAGGGACCTACATTTGTCTTCACTAATCTTTTTCTCTTCACATATCTATAGAAGCTTTTGCAGTCAGTTTTTATGTTCCCGGCAAGCTTCTTCTCGTACTCTATTTTCCCCCTCCTAATTAAACCCTTTGTCCTCCTCTGCTGAATTATTAAATTCTCCCAGTCCTCAGGTTTGTTGCTTTTTCTGGCCAATTTATATGCTTCTTCCTTGGATTTAACACTATCCTTAATTTCCCTTGTTAGCCACGGTTGAGCCACCTTCCCTGTTTTATTTTTACTCCAGACAGGGATGTAGAATTGCTGAAGTTCATCCATGTGATCTTTAAATGTTTGCCATTGCCTATTCACCATCAACACTTTAAGTAACATTTGCCAGTCTATTCTAGCCAATTTACGCTTCAAACCATTGAAGTTACCTTTCCTTAAGTTCAGGACCTTAGTTTCTGAATTAACTATGTCATTCTCCATCTTAATAAAGAATTCTACCATGTTATTGTCACTCTTCTCCAAGGGGCCTCGCACAACAAGATTGCTAATTAGTTCTTTCTCATTACACATCACCCAGTCTAGGATGGCCAGCTCTCTAGTTGGTTCCTCGACATATTAGTCTAGAAAACGATCCCTAATGCACTCCAGAAAATCCTCTTCTACCACATTGCTACCAGTTTGGTTTGCCCAATCAATATATAGATTAAAGTCACCCATGATAACTGCTGTACCTTTATTGCATGCATCCCTAATTTCTTGTTTGATGCTGTCCCTAACCTTACTACTAATGTTTGGTGGTTGGTACACAGCTCCCACTAGCATTTTCTGCCCCTTGGTATTCCGCAGCTCCACCCATACCGATTCCACATCATCCAAGCTAATGTCCTTTCTTACTGTTGCATTAATTTCCTCTTTAACCAGCAATGCCACTCCGCCTCCTTTTCCTTTCTGTCTATCCTTCCTAAATGTTGAATACCCCTGGATGTTGAGTTCTCAGCCTTGGTCACCCTGGAGCCATATCTCCATGATGCCAATTACATCATACCCGTTAACTGCTATCTGCGCAGTTAATTCTTCCATCTTATTCCGAATACTCCTCGCATTGAAGCACAGAGCCTTCAGGCTTGTCTTTCTAACACACTTCGCCCCTTTAGAATTTTGCTGTAATGTGGCCCTTTATGCTTTTTGCCGTAGATTTCTCTGCCTTCCACTTTTACTTTTCTTCTTTCTATCTTTTGCTTCTGCCCCCATTCTACTTCCCTCAGTCTCCCTGCATAGGTTCCCATCCCCCGCCATATTAGTTTAACTCCTCCCCAACAGCACTAGCAAACACTCTCCATAGGACATTAGTTCCGGTCCTGCCCAGGTGCAGACCGTCCGGTTTGTACTGGTCCCATCTCCACCAGAACCGGTTCCAATGTCCCAGGAATTTGAATCCCTTCCTTGTGCACCACTCCTCAAGCCACGTATTCATCTGAGCTATCCTGCGATTCCTACTCTGACTCGCACGTGGCACTGGTAGCAATCCTGAGATCACTACTTTTGAGTTCCTACATTTCAATTTAGCTCCTAGCTCCCTAAATTCGTCTCGTAGGACCTCATCCCGTTTTTTACCTATATCGTTGGTACCTGTGTGCACCACGACAACTGGCTGTTCACCCTCCCTTTTCAGAATGCCCTGCACCCGCTCCGAGACATCCTTGACCCTTGCACCAGGGAGGCAACATACCATCCTCGAGTCTTGGTTGCAGCCGCAGAAACATCTATCTATTCCCCTTACAATTGAATCCCCTATCACTATAGCTCTCCCACTCTTTTCCCTACCCTCCTGTGCAGCAGAGCCACACACGGTGCCATGAACTTGGCTGCTGTTGCTCTCACCTGATGAATCATCCCCCTCAACAGTACCCAAAGCGATGTATCTGTTTTTCAGGGGGATGACTGCAGGGGACCCCTGCACTACCTTCCTTGCACTGCTCTTCCTGCTGGTCATCCATCCCCTATCTGGCTGTGTAACCTTTACCTGCGGTAAGACCAACTCGCTAAACGTGCTATTCACGTCATTCTCTGCGGTCCGTCAGGAGCTGCAGGCGGATGCACTTCCCGCACACGTAGTCATCAGGGACACTGGAAGCGTCCCTGACTTCCCACATAGTACAGGAGGAGCATAACACGTGTCCGAGCTGCCCTGCCATGACTTAACCCTTAGATACACTTAAATTGCCAACAACAATGCTAAAGGTTACTTACTGATCTAAAAAAGAAAAAGAAAACTACTTACCAATCACCAGCCAATCACTTACCCCCTTGGCTGTGACGTCACCTTTCGATTTCTTTCTACTTCTTTTTTGCCTCCCTGGTGCAGCTGCACCGGCTGAGCCTTTATAGGCCGCTGCCTCTCGACGAACACCCGCCTCTCATGAACTCCCCGGACACCCGACTGCTGAGCCTTTATAGGCCGCTGCCTCTCGACGCTGCTCCCGCCTCTCATCTTTGGAGAGGGCCAGGGAGATGGCCACAGAGGGGAGGCAAGAGAAGTATCACACGAAGGCCGTTAGCAAGGGCATCCCCTAAGGAGGAGATTGAGGTATGCGGACAGCCCCCCACCCGCACAACTAGATACTGGTCCAGCAGGACAGGAGGCAGCCTGGAGCGGAGCCAGATGCTGGGCAGCAGCAGCATGCAGAGGTGGAGGAGGCAGCAAAGCAGCAAGGAGAAGCCAATGAGCCACTTCACAGAGCAAGGCGGCCACACAGATGTGGGGGCGACAGGCCATATCGAGAAAGGGTTTTCTGCCAGCAATTCTCATACACTGATATGAATGATGATCAGTGCCTACGCAGGCTAAGATTCGGGAAGGCCGTTGTGACTGAGCTCCGTAAGCTCCTACAGGCTGAATTGGACTCACAAACACGGGTGAGGACAGCCCTGAGCATGGTATCCAAGGTGACTATTGCCCTCAACTTTTATGCGACTGGGTCCTTCCAAGCTGTCACTGCGGACACGTGCACCATCTCGCAGTTTGCAGCCTTCACATCGATTCGGGAAGTCACAGGTAGGAGGAGTCCCGACTGCATCTCCTTCCCCATGACCAGGGACAAGCAATTGGAGTGCAGACTGCATTCCTGCGCATTGCCGGCTTCCCCAGGGTCCCGGGGGTCATTGATTGCACCCATGTCGGTCTCAGGGCACCCCAACAAACTCCCGAGCAATTCAGAAACCGCAAGGGCTTCCTCTCCTTCAATGTTCAACTCGTTTGCGACCACAACCGCAAGATTATGCAAGTGGATGCCAGGTTTCCTGGCAGCAGCCACGACTTTTTCATACTGCGGCAGAGCGGTGTGCCATGCCTCTTCACTGGTCCTAATGACGATTGCGGCTGGCTCCTTGGTGATAAGGGCTACGCACTGAGCACTTGGCTCATGACTCCTCTGCGCAACCCTCGAGTTGCTGCGCAGCAGGCGTATAGTGACAGTGTCTCAGCCTCCAGGGCCATCATTGAGTGAACAATTGGGATTCTCAAGCAGCGGTTTCATTGCCTGGATCGCTCAGGGGGTCTGCTGCAGTACTCGCCTGAGCGTGTCTCCATATTCCTGGTGGGTGTGCTGCACGCTCCACAACCTGGCCATCATGAGGGCGCAGCCATTGGAGGATGACGCAGCAGTGGCACCTGTGGAGGATGAGGAGGCACAGGAGGAGGAGCAGGATGCTGGTGGGCAGCCACGGAGGAGGCGGCGTCGCCATCGTGACCCTGCAAGGGAAGCACAAAGCCGTCTCATAGCTGCGCAGTTCACATAGCTCAATGCCCAGTTGAGCCTACATCTGGCCATCTCCATGGGCCAACCTGTGAGCCCTCTCACACATCATTCCCGCACAGTAAAATGAGAGACTGATCACGAATTCCAAACATGAAAGATTCATTCGAACCAAAACAATGGGTTTCCAAAACAGTAACATAATTAATCATCACCCTTGTGCAACTCCTTATTACCCCTCTTACGCAGACCTATCCTTACACTACGCCGCAGTGTCTCCCCTGTGGCTGTCTCATGGTGTTGGGAAGGCTGCTGTGTGCCTGTAGAGGAAGCTACAGATGACTTTCTCGGACACGCTCAACCAGTTCTGGCCCTGAAAGGGCCGGTTGAAGACTGGGCCGCATCCTCCTGTGCGCCTTCAGTCTGGTGGCTGGGGCGATTCCATGCTTGGCAGCAATTGCAAAGTGGCAGAACTCGGCTCAGGGCTGCTGTGAACCAGAGAGCCCACATCAGTATCCTGGTCCGAGGAGCCAGCGCCACTCACCCGGGGCATTGCCCCACCTCCCCCACCAATCTGCTGGAGCACAGGTCGGCGGGGTGGGGTGGCACCGTTAGGTCCCCAGTCGACCGTGGTGGACCCAGCTGCAATGGCAACAGTCAGATCTCGTGTAGCCTCCAGCTGACTCGACAGCAGTCAGATGCTCCGTGGCCTGTTGCAGAGTGCATGAGAGCATTCTAAGCATTCAGGGCAGTGACCATCCTGTCCAAAGAAGCGCAGCCACGCTCGCTCCCTCATGCCTGTGCTGCAATGGCAACTGTCGCCTCGGCCAAGACTCGCGTTATTGCAGCTGGATCCGCACGCTCCCTCTGGGATTCCACCATCGTCTGCGCACTGGCAATGATGGTCCCCGTGGTGTGCGCAGAGCTGTCCACAATGCGGGAGGTGGACTCCTCCATGCTCCCCACCACTTGCGACAGCCTCTCGGGCACCCCTTGCATTGCCACCATGAGCTCCAATTGCCTGGCCTCCATCCTTTGTTCATAAGCCCCATGGCTCGTCTGAGTCCTCATCAACAGAACTCGGCTGTGCACTCGCCCCCCCCCAGAGAGATGGCACCCGAGGTTCACTTTGCCCTTCACCATGCTGCAACTCTCTGGGCCCCGGTGCTTCACCCAGTGCAGAACCCTGTCCTAAATCTAAGGTATCCGACCACGTACTCCCAGTACCTGAGTTGGTGCGTGGGACTGTAGGAAGCAGTGACGCACTGTTGCTGGCAGAGCTCTCCCCTCTCCATCTCCCTCATCCGAGGTGCAACCAAGATCATTGAGGATGTCAAGTGTCTCCTCCTGACCGCCCGCTGACGTCCACTGGCATGCAATGCGCATAAGTGTCCTCCCGCCCGCCGAGCTGCCAGTTTGGTCCAAGCGGTAGTCCGCTGCAGCAGGGGGAGGGACCGTCGCGTGGAGGCAGGTCTAACCTCAACAGGAAGTATGAAGACCTGCAAAAAAAGGTTAGTCAACTTCTTTTCTTTATTTTTTTCCAGCGATTCATGGTCCCCTGAAGGTTATCCAGTGTTTTTTTGGATTTTTTTGAAATTTTTAATTTTATCAGTTCCCCTCTCCCTGGGCCCAACTCAATCCGTGATGGTACTTTACCGAGGATTGCATTTGCCGTCGAAATTGGGAGCTCCCGCCCGCTGCCACCCAGGTTCATGGCGTAAGTCCTTTTATTGCCACCGGGAGGTCTTTCCAGGGCTTTTTCATGAAAGTTCCGCCCTAAAGTCCTTTGGGCGGCACTTGGGCAGAACATAGCTTCCACCAAGTTCAGGGCCACTATGTTGATAATGAATTTTGCTAGGAAAAATAAAAAGATGGCATTTGGTTGTTTGGAAAAGTTTTTCTTAAATTTACGTGAAGTGACGTAATTACATCAGACAATACTTTGCTCCGCCTTCTTATAAACCTGGAAAGAAGTTAACCCCTTCCACTGACAGGTGTTTTCTTAATTCAGCAAGGAACTACTTTTGAATTGCTGAATGAAATTTTAAAGATATTGGACATCCTTTGTTATGTCTGTAATGTACTAATGAATGAATTCATGAGGCAATGTGTTGTACTCAAACTGTAGTGACCTTGGACCTTTATTCGTAACTCCAGAGTGAGGTACAAGCATGGTGAGCAGCCTTTTATACTGGGCCCTGTACACCTATGCAGGTGACCCTCAGGTCTCCCACTGCAGTGCCCTCTGGTGGACAGCCTCTGCCACAGGGGCAGGAAACCCTGGTCTCCACCAGTTGCACCCTCTAGTGGTGCCAGCATAGTATATACATAGTGTAAACCTTATTGATAGTACATCAGGTAACAAGTCTCCATCTTATGCAACTATACAGTGACTACACAGAGACTATATCTCCTGTCTGCATATATAACATCACTCTCCCCCAAGTCCTTTATGCCGATTACCTTTGCACTATGTGCTCTGGCTTAGCTCTCCCCAGACTTAAGTGCCAATAGCCCTTGCACCTTGGTTGTGCTTTGGCTTGGCTCTCTCCTTGTTAACCCCCAAGTCCTTTAGCCACAACGTTGGGTAGTGGTTACCAGTTTGGATGATTCAATGATGCAGTGGAGGTTCCGGTGGGTTCGAGGTGTGATCCATGTGTGTGTCCATGGCTACACACATCCTTAAATTAAAGTTTCTTAATTTTAAGTGAATATTTGCTCCATGGGGTAGAAGGAATTTTATGATTTGGCAAATTAACCACTTGGGGTCTTAAGCAAAAGTCACAATGATTCTCTGTTTCTTTTGTTTTAAGTAAGTGACCATCAGGAAGAAGGGGTTGAATTTGCAACAGGGGAAGAACATCCTGGACTAACTTGGAAGAAACAACTTGGAAGCAAGTAGAGGAGTGGGATGGTGGCCCCATTTGAAGGAAGATGTAGGGGATTACTGTAAAACCTGTTTGGTGTGTGCAGCTAACAATCCTGACCCACATAAAAGAAAGGCTCCCCTGGGCCATACCCATTGACCTGAGGAACCATGGCAGTGTATATAGATGGATTTTATTGGACCTCTGCCCATCTCAAAGAAGGGCAGTAAATGTTTGATTTTCGTGAAAAATTTCACGAAATTGGTTCCCATTTTAACTGACAAAACAAACTAAGGAAGTGACTCAGGACAAGTTCCCAAATGACCTTTGGGAAACTTTAAAGGAACTGAATCTTGGGGCAACCATAACATTGGGAGGGCACACCATCGCAACCGACTACACCTGGCCCTGACTAAAACCTCAGGAGTGGGAGGTGGGAAGCCAGGTAAGGGTACAAAACAATGCAAGGGTGGGAGTGTTTGAATCCCTGTACAAGGGATCGTATAATATCATTGATAAAGCTAGTTCCATGGTATACGCAGTCTGGTTATCTAAGAGAATTAAATTGTTCCATATTAAAAGATGAAGCTTTTCAGCCCACCACCAGATCACTGAGATGACAAGAAATGATTATGAGCATGGTGAGCCAGATTCATCCTCTACAGTGGGATGAGGAAGAAGGGATGCCCGTTGGGATACCCCCAACTAATCAGGTACAGTATGATCCAAATGGAAGTGGACAGGACATGGGAGCTTTAAGAACCTCCCCGGCCCCAGATGCAGAATCACCTCCTGTCCATAGACAAACTCCACATACCCCTCCAACACCACAACACAGTAAAAGAAAGAGAAGGAGGCCCCCTTAGATATTGTGAATGGTAGAAGTAGGGATGGCCGAGGGTATAGGACCAGTGTACATTTCCAGTGGTATGGTAACTGTACCACTGTAACCGTCCATTATATCAAGGGATGCAAGGAAGGGAGTGCGGTTGTACAAGCAGTAGAATTAAAAACTTGTCCAAAGGTTCCTCCTCCTGTGAATAAAACAGATTTGTGGGTAAAGCCAATTGTTTATCTTAAACACAAACCAGGACCAACAAACGGTCTAGTGTTAATCCCAACTCGGGTGACGTTGTGCCATGATGTGCATCACGAAGTGGTGCCTGTAATACTGAATCTGACTGAATTGGGACTACCTGCGTAAGCTTGGAACGGTGTGGTTATATGGGAGAATGATACAGGAATTAATCAAGAGGAATTGATGGAGGACCAAATCATGGGCATTCATTTGCAGGACGTGGTTAAACATTTAGAATCCCATGCTAAAAAAATGTAAACCAGATTATCGCAAAATCTTGGTTAGTGAAACAAGCCTGAGAAAACATGCAGCGTTTTGCAGAGGGAATGCTCCCTTCGTGGGTAACTGATCGAGACCTGAGAGCAATGTCAACTAACCAACTTACTAAGAATCTGTACCAACCTAACTTGTCCCATCGCGGCAGGAACTTTTTGCTTTACCCCAATCCAAACTGTGAGACTTGGGGTGCGGGTTATATTTAGCATTTATTCGCATAGACAAGTAGATATTACTGTAAAAGATGATTTAAAGAAGCAATTACATGAGTACGTGGCATGATTTGGGCTATGACATCCCACTTCTACCAGAACACTTAGTAGCATTAAGGAAACATGTTAAACAGTCCGAAGACCATTATTATACCCTGGCACAGAAGAACTGTGAATTATGAAAAGAACTGGCTAAGATTGGGGATGATTTGTCCTGATGGGACATTGGTCCAGATATCATTCCTCCTTGGATTGTCTCACATGTGTTGGTCGTTGTGCAGCTAGTGATTGTGTTGTCTCTTCTGATAACCTGCCATGTAAACATGAGACACCAACAGCAGGAGTGGCTCAAGATGATACAGGAAACATCAAGTAAAGGGAAGGATTACATACTGAACTGAACGTGACTGAGAATCGAAAAGTTCGAGTCCAGTCACGTAAGGGTGGAACTGTAAGGCTACAGCATTTTTTTTTAAATCTCATTTTTCTGCTAATAACTGTGCTTGCAAACTGATCCAAGATGGCTGATACAGACTTGGCCATTTTTGTAGTGACCCATAAGGTTATGCAAATTAGAAGACTTTCTCATGAGTTTTACAGCTGCGACTCTTGTCTGGAAACTGTGGAAAAAGACTGTCCAGGAGATAAGAGAATGAAAGACCTATTGTCCCTTTGTTTCAATGCTAAATCTCATCATCATCATACACAGTCCCTCGAAGTGAGGATAACTTGCTTCCATGCCAAAAAGGGATGAGTTCAATGAGTTCACAGGTGTTTCAATGAAGGACCTAATATTCCAGGTCCCAAACTGCATCTTGAAGGGTGGAAGATGCCTGAGCGTGGATTTTTTTAACGTGTGGTGGCCATTGCACATCAGCCACCACACGGGCTTGACAGAGCTAGTTCTTGGTCCAGTGGCAAGGATTAAGCAAGGCGACTGGAGACCAACGTGTACACGGGCCTAGTGCGCACACATATTGCAGTGTGGGCTGCTAAACCATTGCGTACACGTTGGGCAGACATTCAGAAAAACAGTATAAAAAAGATGTAACTAGTGAGATGGGAGGAACTGCAGCTGTCAAGAGAACTGGCAACCTGGTTAGTTGCCAAGAGAATCGGGGGGTTAAGTCTCACAATCGCTGACCATGGTCTGCTGTGAGTGTTTTTGTTTCTTTTAATCACTTAGGGGATAGGCAATTTTAACCGTTATAAGGGATTGAATAGGATAGATTACTACGCGTTAATAATTAATGGCGGAAAGCTAAAGAGCACCCAGCCCAACCAGTCCGCTCCACACAACTGCGACACCCCTTACACTGAAACATTCTATACTCCACTCCAACCAGAGTCATGTGATCTCCTGAGAGAGGCAAAAACCAGATATAAACGCAGGCCAATTTGGGGGAAAAGTTCTGGGAAAATTCCTCTCCGACCCATCCAGGCGATTGAAACTAATCCAGGCGATCATCCTGGCCGTATTCGATTCCCTGCAGTACTTACCATCATATCTGTGCCGGTCAACAAAAGATTATCCAGTCTAATCCCAATTACCAGCTCCAGGTCCATAACCCTGCAGGTTACGGCACTTTAAGTGCCCATCCAACCATATTTTAAATGTGGTGAGGGTTTCTGTATCCACCACTCTTCCAGGCAGTGAGTTCCAGATCCCCACAACCCTCTGCCTAAAGAAGCCTCCCCTAAAATCCCCTCTAAACCTTCCACCAAACACTTTAAAACTATGCCCCCTCATAATAGACCCCTCCAACAATGGAAATAGCTATCCACTATATCCAGGCCCCTTAATATTTTCTTCACCTCAATGAGGTCTCCTCTCAACTTCCTCTATTCCAATGAGAACAATCTGTCCTCATAACTAAGGTTCTTCGGTCCAGGCAGCATCCTAGTAAATCTCTTCTGCACCCTCTCTAGTGCAATCACGTCCTTCTTATAATACGGCGACCAGAACTGCACGCAGTACACCAGCTGTGGTCTAACCAAAGTTTTATATAATTTAAGCGTAACCTCCCTGCTCTTATATTCTATGCCTTGGCCAATAAAGGCAAGCATTCCGTATGCCTTCTTAACCATCTTATCCACCTGGCCTGCTACTTTCAGGGATCTGTTGTCAAGCACTCCAAGGTCCCTTTGTTCATCTGTACTATTAAGCGGCCTACCGCTTAATGTGTTTACCCTTTCCTTATTAGCCCTCACATTACCTCACACTTCTCTGAATTAAATTCCATTTGCCACTGCTCTGCCCACCTGACCAGTAGATTGATATCCTCCTGCAGCTCATGACTTTCCTCTTCATTATCAACCACACAGCCAATTTTAGCGTCGTCTGCAAACTTCTTAATCATACTCTCTATATTCAAATCTAAATCATTGATATATACCACAAAAAGCAAGGGACCTAGTACTGAGCCCTGTGGAACCCCACTGGAAACATCCTTCCAGTCACAAAAACATCCATCAATCATTATCTTTTGCTTCCTACCTCTAAGCCAATTTCGGATCCATCTTGCCACTTTGCCCTATATCCCATGGGCTTTTACCTTTGTGACCAGTCTACCATGTGGGACCTTATCAAAACCTTAGTTAAAGTCCATATACACTACATCGTATGCACTACCCTCTTGGTTACCTCCTCAAAAAATTCAATCAGGTTAGTCAAACACGATCTTCCCTTAATAAATCCGTGCTGACTGTCCCTAATTAATCCTTGCCTTTCCAAATGTAGATTTATCCTGTCTTTCAGGATTTTTTCCAATAATTTTCCCACCATTGAGGTTAGGCTGACAGGCCTGTAATTACTTAGCCTATCCCTTTCTCCCTTCTTAAACAAGGGTACTGTTGTGTATGGAGATAGAGTCAGACTGAATAATGTGAGCTCAAAGTAAAGTGTGACCTTAGACTTTTATTGCAGGTCTCCAGAGTGCCATTCCAACCTGTGAAGCCTCCTTAAATACCTGTGCTCCCAAGGGATGTGTGCTTGTTGATGCAGGTGAGGGCCTTTGATGATTCCTCCAGTTCCTGCGTCATGTACGCTGAAGTCAGATCCAGCTTCGTGAACGTCTTTCCTCCCGCCAGCATTTACAAAGAGGTTGTCGGCCTTTGGTAGTGGGTATTGATCCTGCAGGGAGAAATGATTGATAGTTACTTTGTAATCGCCACAGATTCTGACAGTGCCACCTCCCTTGAGGACTGGGACAATAGGACTGGCCCACGTGCTGAACTCAATCGGTGAAATTATGCCCTCTCTTTGCAGCTGGTCTTGCTCGATCTCTACCCTTTCACTCATCAGCAGGCTCGAAGGGCTAGATGGCCTACTCCTGTTCTTAATTCTTATGTTATCATGTACGGTACTGCTCTCGCCTTGTGATGGATGGGTCGTGCCCCCGGTATTAGGTGGATCTGTACTTTTGCTCCTTGGAATTTCCCGATGCCTGGTTCGAACAGCAAAGCAAATTTGTTTAAGACCTGGGCACGCGAAGTTTCATCAGTGGGCAATAGCGCTCCAGCGTATCTTTCCCAGCCAGCTCCTACCGAGCAGCGTGGGATCATCACCCGGTACCACCCAGTGTGCACCGCTCCATCGTAGGAGATCTTTACAGTAGCACTGCCGATTACAGGAATCAGTTGCTTAGTGTAGTTTCTTAGTTTCGTGCGAACTGGAGTTAAGAATGGCCTTGAGGTCTTGTTGCACCACAATCTTTCAAAAGTCTTTTTGCCCATGATGGGCTGGCTCGTGCCCGTGTCCAGCTCCCTTGACACCGGGAGTCCATTTAGTTCAACATTCAGCATTATCGGGGGACAATTCATGGTGAATGTGTGCACCCCATGTACCTCTGCCTCCTCTATCTGAGGCTCTGGTTCATCGTGATCTTCCGTGGATCTGTCCTCCTCTGCAACATGGTGGTTTGCAGGTTTAACAGGCTTCGCATCTCGCCTGCACACTCATTTGAGGTGTTCCATTGTTCCACAGCCCTTGCAAACGTACTCTTTGAATCGGCATGAATGGAAACAATGATCACCCCCGCAGCGCCAATAAAGTGTTAATGGCCTTGCATTCATCACCCTTGATGGTGGACTCTGAGTCATCTGCGGACGTGCAGCTGCAGGTACGTGTGACCTGCCCTGTATGTTATGATTCGAAAACAACATCACTTTGTTCACAGTACTTCTAGCAGCACTTGTGTGCTGAGAGATTTGCTTCGTATTGTCACTGGTGGCAATGAACACCTGGGCTATCGCTATGGCCTTACTCAAGGTTGGGGTCTCTACAGTGAAAAGTTTGCGAAGTATGGTTTCGTGGCCAATACCAAGTATGAAAAAGTCTCGGAGCATGTGCTCCAAATGTCCTTCAAATTTGCGATGTCCTGCAAGGCATCTTAGCTTGGCGACATAACTCGCCACTTCCTGGCCTTCAGACCTTTTGTAGGTGTAGAATCGGTACCTCGCCATCAGAACGCTTTTCTTCGGGTTCAAATGCTCTCAGACCAGTGTGCACAAATCGTAGCATGATTTCTCCGTGGGTTTCACTGGAGTGAGCAGATTCTTCACGAGGCCATATATTGGTGCCCCACAGGTGGCGAAGAGGATCACCCTTCGTTTGGCAGCACTCTCTTCCCCATCTAGCTCATTGGCCATGAAGTATTGGTCGAGTCACTCCATAAAAGTTTCCCAATCATCTCCCTCCAAAAATTTCTGCAGGATGCCCACTGTTCCCTGCATCTTTGGGTTCGCTATCTATATCTCGTCGCCAGTTGTTGTGTATGGAGAAAGAGTCAGACTGAATACTGTGAGCTCAAGTAAAGTGTGACCTTAGTCTTTTAATGCAGGTCTCCAGAGTGCCTCTGCAACCTGTGAAGCCTCCTTAAATACCTGTGCTCCCAAGGGATTATGGGATCCCTTGGGACTCCAGGGGATGAGCCCTCTGGTGGCTGTACAAGTCCACATATATAACAGGTACCACATTGGCAGTCCTCCAATCCTCGTCACCATGCCCAAATCCAAAGAGGACTGGAAAATGATGGTCAAGGCCTCTGCTATTTCCTCTTTTACTTCGCTCAACAGCCTGGGATGCATTTCATCCGGGCCTGGCGACTTATCTACTTTCAAAGCTGCTAAACCGCTTAATATCTCCTCTCTCACTATGTTTATTTCATCCAGAATATCACACTGTTCCTCAAAAGCAGTATCTGCATTGCCCCTTTCCTTTGTGAAAACAGATGCAAAGTATTCATTAAGTACCTTACCAGCATCTTCCGCCTCCATAAAAAGCTTATCCTCATGGTTTCTAATAGGCCCTATCCTTTCTTTAGTTACCCTCTTCCTCTTAATATATTTATAGAACATCTTTGGGTTTTCCTTAATTTTACTAGCCATGAAATTTCACGTCTCAGCATTCCTAATATCCTTTTTAATTTTGCTTCTTAACTTTATACATTCCTCCAAAGATTCTGTATTATTTAGCTGTTGGTATATGACATAAGCTTCCCTTTTTTTCTTTATACTCCCCTGTAAGTCCGTAGACATCCAGGGGGCTCTAGAATTGTTATTCCCACCCTTTTTCTTTAAGGGCACATGTTTCGCCTGAGCCTTCCGGATTTCCTCCTTGAATGCCTCCCACTGTTCCGACACTGATTTACCTTCAAGTAGCTGTTTCCAGTCCACTGTGGCCAAATCAATCCTTAACTTAGCAAAATTAGTTTTTCCCCAATTTGGGACTTTTATTCCAGGCCTATCCTTGTCCTTATCCATAACTAGCTTGAATCTGACTGAATTATGGTCACTGGCACCCAAGTGCTCTCCCACTAATACCCCTTCAACCTGCCAGCTTCATTCCCCAAAACTAAATCCAAAACCGCCCCCTCTCGTGTTGGGCTTGTTACATACTGACTAAAAAAGTTCTCTTGAATGCATTTTAAGAATTCCACACCCTCGATACCCTTCGCACTATATTTGTCCCAATCAATATTTGGATAGTTAAAATGCCCTACTATTACTACCCTATGGTTTTTGGACTTCACAGCAATTTGCCTACATATTTGCTCCTCTATCTCCCTCCCACTATTTGGGGGTCTATAATGCACACCCAGCAGTGTGATAGCCCCTTTTTAAATTTTCAGTTCGACCCATATGGCCTCATTTGATGATCCTCTAACATATCATCCTTCCTCACAGCTGTAATAGTCTCTTTAATTTAATCAGTACCATGACGTCCGCCCGCCAGCCCCCCTTTTACCCCCCTCTCTATCTTGTCTAAAAATCCTGTAACCAGGAATATTAATCTGCCAAACCTCCTTCAGCCATGTTTCTGTAATGGCTATAATGTCATACACCCAAGTATTTACCTGTGCTCTTAGCTCATCTGCCTTATTCGCTATACTCCTTGCATTAAAGTATATACCATTTAGCAGAGGAAGACCTCCTTGATTACTACTTACTAACCCTTGTTTCCTCTGTCTTACAGATTCACTTTCTAAATTCTTGCTTTCCAATTTCAGCTTTACTTCCCTATTGAATTTGTTCTCAGGTTCCCATCCGCCTGATGACTGTTACCCCAAAGGTTTGACACTGTACAAGAGTGCTTAAATTCAATTCAAATGTTCATTTAAAAATGTAAAAAATATACAATTGTAAAACTTTGTAAAACTTATAACTATAACTTTGAACAACTGTAATAACTTTAACAACATTAACAACTTGAAATAAACTTTAAAAATCAAACTTCAACTATTTAAAATTAACAATGAACACTTGACTACAACAAAGCATCCTTTACTGTCCTCGACCTCGACCTCGACTGCGTAATCCCCCACCCTTCGGACTCACCCCCCCTTTCTTACTCCCGCCCTTCCCTTTCCCACTGCCGCTGAGCCCAGACCTCCCCATGGTGGTACCAAGCCGGCGTGCAGTAGAGCACCCTGAGTGCTGTTGCTATCACTGGGGGTGAGACATTGCAGGCGCAATGAATGAGGCCTCAGGAGAAGCTTGTGATCGGAAGGCACGGCTTCAGGGCTGGAAGCTGCTGGCAGCTCCCCACCCTCAGGTGCTGTCGACCCGACTACTATGGCATGGGCGGGATTCAGTGGCATATTCCGATCCCGTAATTGCCGCATGGCATCGACGGAGTCAGCTCCTTCGCGGTGATCAAACGCGACATATCCTCCGACTGTCGTTCTAATAGTGTCGCGATGTTTCCGGCTATCGTAGCCATGGCCTTGAGCACCTCTTGACCTATATCGTCGCTGGACTTGTGACAGATGTACCATGTCCTGGTACGCACCTGTCTATTTTGCAGCAACGGACCATTTCTGCACCAGCCTCTGTCGCTGCGGCAAAGGCGCTACAACACTGGGGGTGCCTTGCTGCACATTGCTTGGTCCCGCAGAATACAGACTCCGTGGTGGAGAATGTACCAGCTGGCCTAATGGAACTGTTATATCCTCCTCCATTTCCTTTCCCAACTCCATCTCCACTGGCTCCAGGATGAGCTCTTTTTCCTCTTCCTCTTCATCAGCTCTGGCAGGGGTGAAGGCAGAAGAGGGCTGGCTGACGCCAGCGGTGGAGACAGCGGGTCTGTCGTCTGGTCTCTCTGCGGAGGTCTGGCCTGAATCCTCCGCGTCTGGAAGTACAAAACAACATTTAAAAATGCTTGGCACCAGGGGAGTGGTCAGTGTCACACGAATACATGAGTACAGTGACGTAGCGCAGTCCGACTTAAATGTCCACCACTGCTGCATTATCGCATTACATATCGCAGACAGACAATACATATATGCATTGCATTACATGCCCCCAACATTGCAGTACATCACATGAGCCCAACATTACAGTGCAATAAACTTACATTACATTACATGAGGCCAACATTACAGTTACAGTTACATTACATGACATCACACGACTGCAGCACAGACTGGGAATTGTATTGAAGTGACCATCCCCTGTGGGTGAGTCAGCTCCAATGCCAGTGATGGCACGGTTGCTATCCCCGACCCCGACTAGCGACAGGGCACGGATCTCAATCTCCGTCAAGGGTTCTTGCGTTGGGGGTCCTCCCCCCACCCCCCCCGTACACCGCAGATCCGCTGCTATTGCATATGTCTTCTTCTGCAGAAAGTAAAGTAAATGAAAGTAAAATCTTATATCCATTTAACATCGCAGACACACAGGTTCACACACACACACATATCAAAACACTGTGTTGATCCTCTTGTCATTGCCTGAAAGCACAAATATATCGCCGTAACCTTGGGATAAATAACATCATCCGTGTGACACTGAACCTACATTTACATGGTACATGGCACATGGGGGGGGGCTGCATAAATAAAATCATTACCTACTCTTGCTACCTTCACCAGGTCATTCCACCTTTTACGACACCTTTCTCCAGTGTGTACCATTGTACTTGTGGAGGACCTCGTCCCATATTCTGCTGTATTCCTATGGGGGGTGTTTTCCACGACCATCCTTCGTTAAGTCAGAGTGGGCCCAAATTTCCCCACAAAGGTAAAACGGCGCACCTCCGAGCCCCCCGCCAACATTGTAGAGCAAAAGTAGCGCCAAAAAAGATACTTGCAATTATGGCCGATTCTCGGGCTGTCTGTCGAGGTGGCATGGCGCAGAACACAGAGAGGGGGGCGGAGATAAGTCCGTGCTGGCCACGCAGAGCCATGCAGGGGGGGCGGGGCCTGATCGGAGTGCCTGTAAGAGTGCCGGCAGCACACGCATGCTCAGTGGGGCAATAACATTGGCAAAGGGAGAACCTCGCACTTAGTTTTGGATGCCTGCTTGATGTTTTGAAAGCTATAGGAGTGCTGTTTGGAGTACTGTGCAAGAAATCAGCTGCTAAACCTCCACAAGGAGTGCTGCATAGGTGAGAATCATTCATTGCTGCAAGCAAAATAAGGACTTTGTGTTTTGAAAAATTACTGAGTGTCAATTCAATAGAGCAATGCAACACCGTGCCCCAAGAACAAAGAATTTCACGCATCACGAAGTGGAGGTATTAGTTAATGTAATCGAGGAAAGATGGCAGGAGCTAGACACGAGCAACAAAGGTTGCACAAAAATGCCACCCAAAGAAATTAATAAACGCTGGAACAAAGTTGCAGAAGATTACTGTGCAGTTGTAAATACCACAAGAAATGGAAGGCAGTGTAAAAAGCAATGGCAGGACCTTGGTCAAGCAGTTAGTGTAAGTAATATTTTCATTTGTCAATGGAATTGCATCTGTAAATGTGACCATCAGTATATGTCCCACCCAGCAGAAAGGCACCCTCTCTAACAAGTTATGTTTTCATCTTTGCAGAAGAAATTGGCCCACAACAAAAGGGAAAGAACTCGAACAGGAGGAGGCCCGCCAAATCTACATCCACTGACACCCTTGGAACAGAGGGTCGCTGCTTTGATGGGTCCTAGCTGGAGAAAAGCAATCAATACTGCACAAGCTGGGCCCACACGCGAGGGAGAGGGTAAGTATTGAAAATTACTCGTGGCCCTTCAAATCAACCTGCTGCTGGCCTGCTACATGTGAGACTACTCATGTCACCCATCCTGCCCCTCCTCTGCTGCTAACCACTTGACTGTTCTGTTATATTTTGCAGAACCTGATGCCAATCCTAAAGATACAGAAGAAGATTCAGACCCGTGTGAGCCAGACCAACTTTGTAGGGGGGAGGGGGTGTGGCCATGGAAATGTATGAAGGGGAGAATCTTGAACTTGCGTTGCCAAGCACTTCCATGATTTCTGATTCGTCATTCCGTGGTTTCAGCTCGTCCCAGTCCCTGTATAGTGCTTTAGGATCTGGTTCGACATTCCATGGTTTCAGCTCATCCCAGTCCCTGCATAGTGGTTTAAGTTTTGGTCAGACATTGGATGCTTTTGAAAGTCCAGAGGTTGCGGGTTCCAGTGCTGCTGGAATGCAGTATGGATCATCCAGTGCCCCAGTATATCAGCCTGTGCCTCCCAGTGTTGCTGGAATGCAGTATGGATCATTCAGTGCCCCAGTATATCAGCCTGTGCCTCCCAGTGTTGCTGGAATGCAGTATGGATCATTCAGTGCCCCAGTATATCAGCCTGTGCCTCCCAGTGTTGCTGGAATGCAGTATGGATCATTCAGTGCCCCAGTATATCAGCCTGTGCCTCCCAGTGTTGCTGGAATACAGTATGGATCATCCAGTGCCCCAGTATATCAGCCTGTGCCTCCCAGTGTTGCTGGAATGCAGTATGGATCATTCAGTGCCCCAATATCCCAGCCTGCAGCTCCCAGTGCTGCTTGAATACAGTATGGAACACTCAATGCCCCACCGTCCGAGGTTCCGGGCCCCAATGCTGCTGGAATGCAGCCTGTAACACCCATGGCTACACCGTCCCAGCCTGCGCCTCCCACTGGAGGGGTTCCGCGAGAGAGACCCAGGACAAGGCCAAGGAGAAATGTACCACGCTGTCCTGAGATGGAGGGTGCAACAGGTGTGGCTCAGGTGATGGCATTGGGTGTGGAGACCAATGACCTTACCCAATCACTCGTGAACACCGTCAGTGGGGTGGGTGATGAGGTAACGGCACTGACGGCAGAAATAGCAATAATGACACGGGACATGAGGGAGGAAATTACCGAGGTAGCGGGAACGACGGCACAGGCCATCAGGGAGGGAATGTCACAGGCAGCTGAAATGACAACACAGGCCACCAGGGAGGTAGCTGCTGCAATAAGGGAACACAGCCAGGCTAATCCACTGCCACTCCCACAGCAATCCCCGCACTGGTCTTTGTAGAGACCCAAGCCGTAACCACCACCATCACACCGCCCACCCACCCCCATGAAGCAGTGCACATTCACCGAGATGTGGATATGAAATGGGTGCAGCCTTTCTTTGCTGTTGTTGTTTTTGCTGTTGTTGTTGTTGTTGATTTTACTCTTGTAACTGTTTTCAAATGGAAATTGTTTTGTAAGTGATGTAACTTTACAAGACTAAAGTGACCTTAAAGTTTTTAAGTGATCTTGCAGTGTAAGTTTTTTCCAATGGAAATTGTTTTGTAATTTTTGTAACTTTTACAAGTTTATGTGATCTTAAAGTTTTTAAGAGATCTTAAAGAGTCATATTAAAGAACAGTTTGATAAAAAAATTATTTTATTACACTAAAGTGAAGTACATTCTAAAATTTTCAATAAAATATTTTTTACATTGAAATTGAATCATGTTCCATTAACACAACACAACATTTAAGAACAGCTGCAAAAAATAAACATGTCAAAGCAGAACAGTTGTCGCTGAGCCCTCAGGCATCAGTAAAGCATTCATGGATGAGCTGCTGGCGCAAAGCTCGAGCAATCGTTACAGGAGCACGATCGTCTGCCCTCCTCCGACGTCGTGATCCAGCCTCAGGCACTTGCATGGTCCCCTAATCCTCATCATCATCCTCCTCCAGCTCCTCCTCCTCCTGCTCGTCACCTGCATCTTCCACATCATTATCATCAGGCACTCTTACCGCAGGTGGATCTGCAGGTACAGCAGGCGGTTAAGAAAGCAAATGGCATGTTGGCCTTCATAGCGAGGGAATTTGAGTACAGGGGCAGGGAAGTGTTACAACAGTTGTACAGGGCTTTGGTAAGGCCACACCTGGAGTATTGAGTACAGTTTTGGTCTCCTAACTTGAGGAAGGACATTCTTGCTATTGAGGGAGTGCAGCAAAGGTTCAGCAGACTGATTCCCGGGATGGCGGGACTGACCTATCAAGAAAGACTGGATCAACTGGGCTTGTATTCACTGCAGTTCAGAAGAATGAGAGGGGACCTCATAGAAACATTTAAAATTCTGATGGGTTCAGACAGGTTAGATGCAGGAAGAATGTTCCCAATGTTGGGGAAGTCCAGAACCAGGGGTCACAGTCTAAGGATAAGGGGTAAGCCATTTAGGACCGAGATGAGGAGAAACTTCTTCACCCAGAGAGTGGTGAACCTGTGGAATTCTCTACCACAGAAAGCTGCTGAGGCCAATTCACTAAATATATTCAAAAAGGAGTTAGATGTAGTCCTTACTACTCGGGGGATCAAGGGGTATGGCGAGAAAGCAGGAATGGGGTACTGAAGTTGCATGTTCAGCCATGAACTCATTGAATGGTGGTGCAGGCTCGAAGGGCCGAATGGCCTACTCCTGCACTTATTTTCTATGTTTCTATGTTTCTATGTTTCCACTATCAGCTGCTGCTGCCTCATGATGGCTAAGTTATGCAGCATGCAGCACACATCAGGGGGATATTGCAAGTTGCCTCCAGATTGGTCCAGGCATCGGAAACACTGTTTCAAGACACCAATGGTCCTCTCTATGATGCTGCGTGTCTTAATGTGTGACATGTTGTATTGATGGTCAGCTTCCGTCCAGGTTACGTTAGGGGCATCATGAGCCAGGTGGCGAGGCCATACCCTTTGTCTCCTAGTAGCCAGCTCTGCCCTTCTGGCTGCTGCTCAAATATGTCAGATATAGCGCTGTCGCATAGGATGAACACATCATGGGTGCTGCCAGGATATCTTGCATCAACTGACATGATGCAATACTTGTCGTCACACACGAACTGCACATTAATGGAGTGGAAGCCTTTTCTATTCCTGAGCTGCTCGGCATCTTCCACAGGTGCTCGCAAGGCGATGTGGGTACAATCAATGCAGCCCTGCACCTTTGGGAAGTCAGCAATCCTGCAGAAGCCCACAGCCCCGTCATGCATTGCTTGTGCGGTCATTGGGAACGTGATGAAGTAATTCCTCCGCGCATACAGTGCAGCCTTGACCTGGCGAATGGAGACCTGTATTGCACCTTGAGAGATGGCGCACACATCACCAGTTGTACCTTGAAACGATCCCGAGGCATAGAAGGAAAGTGCAGCTGTAACCTTCACTTCAACAGACAAGGCAGTCCATCTGCTGCTTCTTGGCTGCAGCTGTGGTCTCATCAACTCACAGATCTCATGGACAAATGTTCTGCAGAAACACAGCCTTCTGACACAATCTGCCTCACTCAGGTCCAGGTAGGAACGCCTGACTTGAAATCTCTGAGGTGTGTAATGCCTCCTGCCCAGCAGCCTATGGGCTCTGATGTTCCTGATGCGATGAGCTCTAATCAATTCTCTCCTACGTAGCACAGTGACACATAACCATTGAATATTTATAAAATATGTATTATTATTATTGGAATTGTATAATTATTATTTGTTAGTAATATTATTTGACTCTGGAATCTCTGACGAAAACAACTGACCCTCGAATACTTTGCTGCTCCTTCTCACTCTCTCTCCCTCGACTTCAACTCTCTGCGCATGCTCAAGTGACCCCTGTCCCCGAAATCACGGGGAAAAAGTATCTGTGAAAAAAAAAGCAAAAAAAAAAGAAGAAATTTGCACAGTGCCGCACCCTCCATCGACAAGAAAGTGATCTTGATCGATTATAATGCTGCATACCGCCCGCTGCATACCGCTCGCATATCACTCGCATACTGCCGAAAAGATTTTCACCAAACTAGCGCTCTTCGGTCTCGGAGGTATTCTGGCAGTTTTAAACAATGCAGCGCCGGAATATCGCTGAGAAATGGGCGGACCTTACGTCCTGATGAATTTTGGGCCCTATATGTTTTATTTAACAGCTTTATCAACTTGTCCGACCACCTTCAAAGATTTGTGTATGTGAACCCCTCCCCCCCCCACACAAAGTCTCTCTGTTCCTGCATTCCCTTTAAAATTGTAGCATTTAGTTTAATATTGCCTCTTCTAAATTTTCCATTTCACCCTGTCTATGCCGTCCTAACGTCTGTTACTATCTACTTCATCGTTTAATATAATTCCAAGCTTTTTGTCCATTATGTGGCACTATGCCAAATGCCTTTTGAAAGTCCCGATAGACAACATCAACCACACTACCCTCATCATTCTTCTCCATTACTTCATCTAAAATTGTAGTAATATTCTGTACATTCTTACTACTTGCATTTTCTGCATTTCATTACTGCGATAGCTGAACATAAGTATATAAGAAATAGGAGCAGGAGTAGGCCATTCGGCCTTCGAGCCTGCTCTGCCATTCAATAAGATCATGGCTGATCTTCCATCTCAATTCCACTTTTCTGCACTATCCCCATTCCTCTTGATTCCCTTAGTGCCCAAAAACCTATCGCTATAAGAACATAAGTCTGAAGTCTGAATTGATTTCAACATGCCACAAATATGGCTTTTTAAAAAATATTTACAGTAGATATCATAATGAGGATTTCCAGGCGATTAAAAAAGTAATTAATTTAAAATATGATATTAGTCTATCTGGCGTTTTGGCAGGCTATAGCTGGTGACTATTGAGAAAGAATTTCAACACCTGTTTGTTTTCAATGCTGTATCTCTATCTTTCTATATAATTGTCTCTCTTTAATCAGCTTTAAAAAAAATAATGACAGGGCTGCAAGATTTTCACGATCAGATCAGTGGATGAGTCATCATAAAAATAATAAAACCACATCAACCTTTTCCATAATATCTTCTAACCAGTGTCTCTGGTTCTTCAACTTAGCCTCGTTCCCTCCACACAAAAATTGAGAGTGGATTAGTCACCACCTGAGTGGTCTGTGTTGAATGCTGTTGCAATTCATGAAGGCATTCTTTATATTCAGAATGTTTAATGTAAGATTCTGCAGCAAATTGCCCTTGATTGGACAGTGAAATACAACAATGAAAACATGAATGAAGCAATTCACAATACAAATCAGCATTAAATAAATCAGTCACTTTCTGGAAATTGTCCGATTTAAGAGGGAGCTCTGAACACTGACAGGAATATTATACAAATTGTGCACATGCAGGAAACTGCTCTGTGGAAACGAAAGTGACAATAGGTTGGACTGAGGATGAAATTGTGTCATTGCCATAGCAAATGAAAGGAAGGTCCATGGAAGTTAAAACGATTTAAAGAAATAAAAAAAACAGAAGAACACATATGTGGAATCGACTGCACTTTAAAGTAGGTTTGAAAAGATCTGAAATCAGGGGGTTGATTTGGATTGGCTATTGCCTGGCATTAAGGGGATGGCAACGGCCTCAAAATGAGCTTATGGTGTCTTCACCACCCTGTTAATACCGGTGACTCCCGACCTGCGAGAGAACAGCTCTGCAGGTTGAGAGATAAAAGAGCTGGAATGGCATACCACTTCAACCTCCAGCGTGAGCTGCTCCAAGTGTGCGACGATTTTGAGATGGGTGACTGGGTGACGTCCTCAAAACCCTGCTCGCTATTTTGGAGCGTGGGTAGGAACATCGGCAGGGCCAAGGTACAGAGGAGTGGGAAGGTCAGGGTGGATGAGCGGCGAGTGCTTGTGGCAAGATGCGGTGAATGTTTATGGTGGAAGAGCGGTGAGAGATCGTGGCAGAGGTTTGACAGATGAGGATACGGGGCCCAGAAGAGCTGAGGGCCCAGGGGCAGCACGGGCCAGCTCACACTGCAATATGTGCGCGTGCTAGGTCTGTGTAACAGAGCTGGTCTCCAGTCGTCCTGGTTAACCCTTGCCACTGGATAAAGGCCTAACTCTATCGAGCCCATGTGGTGACTAGTGTGCAACGGTCACCACACATTAAACAAATCCACGCACAGGCATCTTCCTCCCCCTCAATTGGAGTTCAGGACTGGAACATCGGGTCCTTCATCGAAACATCTGTGAATTCGTGGATGCAAGTCATTCTCGTTCAAGGGACCACCTATGATGACGATGAATCCCGCTGATGCATGAGCCTACCACTAGATATCCAAAGCACCCGCCTGTTTCAGGGCTTTGAATGCTCAGTCGTTGACTATATTCAAGGCTGAGATCGTTCGGCCCTACTGACACCTGATAACATCAGGTGGGAGATGGAAAAAAGAATGAAAATGGAAAATGCAAAAGGAGAGAATTCATGAAAGGGAGAATGCACGGGAAGGGAAGATAATGGTGTAGAATGCGTGGAGAGCTCGAAAGATGCCGAGAGTGGCCGTTTCTCCCGGCTGGAGAGTCGAGAACTAGGGGTCTCAGGATAAGGGATCGGACATTTAGGACTGGGATGAGGAGAAATTTCTTCATGTAGAGGGTTGTGAGTCTTTAGAAAACTCTACCCTAGCGGGCTGTGGATGCTGAGTCGCTGAGTTTATTCGAGCATAAGATCGCTAGATTTTTGGATACTAAGGGAATCAAGGGATATGGGGATAGGCTGGGAAAGTGGAGTTGAGGTAGAAGAGAGCAAGGGAGCAAGCTATCTCAGATCTGGTCCTGTGTAATGAGACAGGAATAATAAACGATCTCCTAGTAAAAGATCCTCTCGGAATGAGTGATCACAGTATGGTTGAATTTGTAATACAGATTGAGGGCGAGGAAGTAGTGTCTGAAACGAGCGTACTATGCTTAAACAAAGGGGGCTACAGTGGGATGAGGGCAGAGTTGGCTAAAATAGACTGGAAACACAGACTAAACGGTGGCACAATTGAGGAACAGTGGAGGACTTTGCAGGAGCTCTTTCATAGTGTTCAACAAAAATATATTCCAGTGAAAAAGGGTGGTAAGAGAAGGGATAACCAAGGAAATAAGGGAGAGTATCAAATTAAAAACCAATGCGTATAAGGTGGCCAAGGTTAGTGGGAAACTAAAAGATTGGGAAAATTTTAAACGACAGCAAAGAATGACTAAGAAAGCAATAAAGAAAGGAAAGATAGATTACGAAAGTAAACTTGCGCAAAACATAAAAACAGATAGTAAAAGCTTTTACCGATATATAAAACGGAAAAGAGTGACTAAAGTAAATGTTGGTCCCTTAGAAGATGAGAAGGGGGATTTAATAATAGGAAATGTGGAAATGGCTGAGACCTTAAACAATTATTTTGCTTCGGTCTTCACAGTGGAAGACACAAAAACCATGGCAAAAATTGCTGGTCACGGGAATGTGGGAAGGGAGGACCTTGAGATAATCACTATCACTAGGGGGGTAGTGCTGGACAGGCTAATGGGACTCAAGGTAGACAAGTCCCCTGGTCCGGATGAAATGCATCCCAGAGTATTAAAAGAGTTGGCGGAAGTTATAGCAGATGCATTCGTTACAATCTACCAAAATTCTCTGGACTCTGGGGAGGTACCAGCGGATTGGAAAGCAGCTAATGTAACGCCTCTGTTTAAAAAAGAGGGCAGACAAAAGGCAGGTAACTATAGGCTGGTTAGTTTAACATCTGGAGTGGGGAAAATGCTTGAAACTATCATTAAGGAAGAAATAGCGGGACATCTAGATAGGAAAAGTGCAATCAAGCAGATGCAACATGGATTCATGAAGGGGAAATCATGTTTAACTAATTTACTGGAATTCTTTGAGGATATAACGAGCATGGTGGATAGAGGTGTACCGATGGATGTGGTGTATTTAGATTTCCAAAAGGCATTCGATAAGGTGCCACACAAAAGGTTACTGCAGAAGATAAAGGGATGCGGAGTCAGAGGAAATGTATTAGCATGGATCAAGAATTGGCTGGCGAACAGAAAGCAGAGAGTCGGGATAAATGGGTCCTTTTCGGGTTGGAAATCGGTGGTTAGTGGTGTGCCACAGGAATCGGTGCTGGGACCACAACTGTTTACAATATACATAGATGACCTGGAAGAGGGGACAGAGTGTAGTGTAACAAAATTTGCAGATGACACAAAGATTAGTGGGAAAGCGGGTTGTGTAGAGGACACAGAGAGGCTGCAAAGAGATTTAGATAGGTTAAGCGAATGGGCTAAGGTTTGGCAGATGGAATACAATGTCGGAAAGTGTGAGGTCATCCACCTTGGAAAAAAAAACAGTAAAAGGGAATATTATTTGAATGGGGAGAAATTACAACATGATGCGGTGCAGAGGGACCTGGGGGTCCTTGTGCATGAATCCCAAAAAGTTAGTTTGCAGGTGCAGCAGGTAATCAGGAAGGCAAATGGAATGTTGGCCTTCATTGCGAGAGGGATGGAGTACAAAAGCAGGGAGGTCCTGCTGCAACTGTATAGGGTATTAGTGAGGCCGCACCTGGAGTACTGCATGCAGTTTTGGTCACCTTACTTAAGGAAGGATATACTAGCTTTGGAGGGGGTACAGAGACGATTCACTAGGCTGATTCCGGAGATGAGAGGGTTACCTTATGATGATAGATTGAGCAGACTGGGTCTTTACTCGTTGGAGTTCAGAAGGATGAGGGGGGATCTTATAGAAACATTTAAAATAATGAAAGGGATAGACAAGATAGGGGCAAAGAGGTTGTTTCCACTGGTCGGGGAGACTAGAACTAGGGGGCACAGCCTCAAAATACGGGGGAGCCAATTTAAAACCGAGTTGAGAAGGTATTTCTTCTCCCAGAGGGTTGTGAATCTATGGAATTCTCTGCCCAAGGAAGCAGTTGAGGCTAGCTCATTGAATGTATTCAAATCACAGATAGATAGATTTTTAACCAATAAGGGAATTAAGGGTTACGGGGAGCGGGCGGGTAAGTGGAGCTGAGTCCACGGCCAGATCAACCATGATCTTGTTGAATGGCGGAGCAAGCTCGAGGGGCTAGATGGCCTTCTCCTGTTCCTAATTCTTATGTTCTTATGTTCTTATAAGATCAGCCCTGATCTTATTGAATGACGGAGTAGGATCGAGAGGACTAATGATGTACTACTGCTCCTGTTTCTTATGTTCTTATGATAGGTACCTTTTAATATGGAAATCATTGTCCTATGATGTAAATATGGCCCCTGATCGCCAATTTAAGTCGGAACTGGTCAGAGCCTGTGCAGTGTACACTCCAACCAGTTCAACAGGCAATGGAAGAAAAGAGGCACCTCCAGAGGTAAGTCTTGAATTATTCTTGTGGGCCACAGAGGAGCAGGTGTCACTGCCATCACCCACCTTCCCCGCCCCGACCCTCACCACCATTGTTTGCAGTTCTGGCCCAATTTTCAGGCTTCCATCTGGTGAGTTGTATCAAGATGTCCTGTTTGGCACCCCCCAACTCTCTTGCTGAATTTAAATCAAGCCGGAGCTTCAAAATCACAGGGGGCCTGGTTCGCTGCCAGAATGGATGCCGCTCAGAAATAAAAATTTACCCCAGTGTGGGTCCTGCCAAAATGGGATATCAGGACAAACAGCAAGGCATAGAAATGCAACCATTGGATTACCAATGTAGCAGAAAAAAGCATCAAAGCGATAACAAGAGAAAAAAACATGATTTTACATTGAATTAAATATTCTAACTTACACTTCCTGGTTTAGACTCTGCGTGGCTCAGTAAGGAATCTTCAATCTGATTGATTGTTTTCCCTGTTCACACAGATCCCAGATGCCCTGTATCAGATGACCAATGACTGTAAATATCTGCTTAAAAGCCGCGAATAGTTTGTGGGCAGCTGTAAGCGTAATGATTGGCGAGTGCCTCTTGTTTGTCACTGACTGCAAAATCTGGGCCAAAATGTTCTTGGGGGACAAACACTGGGAGAGAAATTGCCCCTTCTTCAGAGGCCTGATAGTGCCTGCAGGTGGTGCTAACGGGGCAGAGGACACTTTTCGCCTGGGGTGGAGGGGTGCTACCGGCTCCCGGGAATTTGCCAGGGAGTTTGCGGAGGAACTGCGATGTCATTGCCGTGTGACTCGGCCCCTCACTGCGCGCTGACCCCTTACCACCCATGGGAGAAATTGCCCTGCGAGGCTGGCGTGCGCGGATGTCAATGTCAGCTTCGTGAGTCATAAAGCTGTCCGACATCCGCCCATGGGGCGGAAGTTAAAGGGGAGGTCACCAGTGCCCCACGCTGCCATCTTAATTGTTTTGATGACTCTCGGTTCGGCTCCAGGAAATGCTCCCTAGCATAATCCGGACCGCCATCGTGCATTCCGGCACTCTGTTTGCTGCTGGCTGCAGGCCCGGTCGCATGCTGCCCTGGTGGCCTAGTGGAGGCCGTCAGAGGCATTGCAGCGCGTGCAGCGTCCGTCCCCTTTAAGCGAAGGGGAGGGGTGTTGAAGCACATCAGTAATACGCGGAGCATCCCCAACAGTGCCCTGGGACCTGCTCCTAAAGGAAGTGGAGCACGCGAAATTCCACTCCACTTCCTGAGAGGGGTGGCAAGCTCAATTCAGCATCGGGGGCAGGAGGTTCCGGCCCCTGCAGGTTACCATCCCCAATGGAAGCGCCAGGCAATTTCACCCCTACTGTGTTGAACTCACCACCTCTATGAAAAAATGTCATGCTGTCTTTGGATTAGCGGAGGGCACTGAGAGAACACTATAAGTGATTTGCAGCAAATAATAGCTAATCACAGTTGCCAACCCACCAGCTGTAGGATGTCTCGATGTAAAATATCACATTTCCCACTAAATCAGGTGTATATGTGTTTCTTCTGGCTTTGTGTCTGAAAGGCATTTCGAACAGATCATAAATAAATAATGGAACAATCTAAGGAATGCAAGAGTTTCTTGAAACAAAATAAATTTAAAATGTTCAATTTATCTTCAAATGGATTAATGAACATGGTTTCTGTTGTATATGTGGACTTGTATTTACTCTGTACAGCAACCAGAGGGCTCATCCCCTGGGGTCCCAAGGGATCCCATAATCCCTTGGGAGCACAGGTATTTAAGGAGGCTTCACAGGTTGGAGAGGCATTCTGGAGAACTGCAATAAAAGACTAAGGTCACACTTTACTTTGAGCTCACAGTGTTCAGTCTGACTCTTTCTCCATACACAACAACTGGCGACGAGATACAGATAGTGAACCCAAAGATGCAGAGAACAGTGGGCATCCTGCAGAAATTTTCAGAGGGAGATAATTGGGAAACTTTTGTGGAGTGACTTGACCAATACTTCGTGGCCAATGAGCTAGATGGGGAAGAGAGCGCTGCCAAACGAAGGGCGATCCTCCTCACCATCTGTGGGGCACCAATGTATGGCCTCATGAAGAATCTGCTCACTCCAGTGAAACCCACGGAGAAATCATACGATAATTTGTGCACACTGGTCCGAGAGCATTTGAACCTGAAGGAAAGCATTCTGATGGCGAGGTACAGATTCTACACCTACAAAAGGTCTGAAGGCCAGGAAGTGATTAGTTATGTCGCTGAGCTAAGACGCCTTGCAGGACATTGCAAATTTGAAAGACATTTGGAGCACATGCTCAGAGATTTTTTCGTACTTGGCATTGACCACGAAACCATACTTTGCAAACTTTTGACTGTAGAGACCCTAACCTTGAGTAAGGCCATAGCGATAGCCCAGGCATTCATTGCCACCAGTGACAATACGAAGCAAATCTCTCAGCACATAAGTGCTGCTACAAGTACTGTGAACAAAGTGATGTTGTTTTCGAATTGTAACTTACAGGGCAGGTCACACATACCTGCAGCTGCACATCCGCAGATGTCTCAGAGTCCACCATCAAGTGTGAAGAATGCAAAGCCATTAACACCTTGTTGGCGTTGCGGGGGTGATCATCGTTTCCATTCATGCCGATTCAAAGATTATGTTTGCAAGGGCTGTGGAACAATGGGACACCTCCAATGAGTGTGCAGGCGAGCTACGAAGTCTGTTAAAACTGCAAACCACCATGTTGCAGAGGAGGACATATCCACGGAGGATCACGATGAATCAAATAGAGGAGGCAGAGGTATATGGGGTGCACACATTCACCATGAATTGTTCCCCAATAATGCTGAATGTTGAACTAAATAGACTCCCGGTGTCAATGGAGATGGACACGGGCGTGAGCCAGTCCATCATGGGCAAAAAGACTTTTGAAAGGTTGTAGTGCAACAAGGCCTCAAGGCCAGTCTTAACTCCAGTTCGCACGAAACTAACAACTTACACAAAATAACTGATTCATGTAATCGGCAGTGCTACTGTAGAGGTCTCCTACGAAGGAGCGGTGCACAAGCTACCACCCTGAGTGGTACCGGGCGATGGTCCCACGCTGCTCAGCAGGAACTGGCTGGGAAAGATACGCTGGAACTGGGATATCACCCGCTGATGACACATCGTGTGCCCAGGTCTTAAACAAATTTCCTTTGCTGTTCGAACCAGGCATCGAGAAATTCCAAGGAGCAAAAGTGCAGATTCACCTAATTCCGGGGGCGCGACCCATCCATCACAAGGCGAGAGCAGTACCGTACATGATGAGAGAAAGGGTAGAGATTGAGCTAGACCGGCTGCAAATGGAGGACATCATTTCCCCGATCGAGTTCAACGAGTGGGCCAGTCCTATTGTCCCAGTCCTCAAGGGAGACGGCACCGTCAGAATCTGTGGCGATTACAAAGTAACTATCAATCGTTTCTCCCTGCAGGACCAATACCCAATTCCAAAGGCCGACGACCTCTTTGCAACGCTGGCGGGAGGAAAGAAGCTGGATCTGACTTCAGCCGACATGATGCAGGAACTGGAGGAATCATCGAAGGCTCTCACCTGCATCAACACGCACAAGGGTCTTACTGTTTATAACAGATGCCTGTTTGGAATCTGATCAGCGACGGTGATATTCCAGAGAAACATGGAAAATTTACTGTGGTCTTCCAGGACGACATCTTGGTCACAGGTCAGAACACAGTCGAGCATCTGCAGAACCTGGCGGAGCTTCTTAGTCAACTCAACCGCATGGGGCTCAAGTTAAAACATTTGAAGTGCATTTTCCTGGCACCTGAAGTGGAGTTCTTGGGAAGGAGGATTGCGGCGGACGGCATCAGGCCCACCAACGCGAAGACGGAGGCAATCGAGAATGCACCGAGGCCACAGAACATGACGGAGCTGTGGTCGTTTCTGGGACTCTTGAACTACTTTGGTAACTTCTTAGCACACTGCTAGAACCACTACATGTGCTATTACGAAAAGGGGGCGAATGGGTTTGGGGCAAAAGCCAAGAAAATGCCTTTGTAAAAGCGAGAAAATTGTTATGCTCAAACAAATTGCTTGTGTTGTATGATCCATGTAAGCCTTTGGTACTAGCATGTGATGCGTCGTCATATGGCGTCGGGTGTGTATTGCAACAAACTAAGGATTTCAGGAGACTGCAACCAGTTGCTTATGCATCCAGGTGTCTGAGTAAGGCTGAGAGAGCCTACAGCATGATTGAAAAAGAAGCACTAGCGTGTGTCTATGGGGTAAAGAAAATGCATCAATATCAGTGTGGGCTAAAATTTGAATTGGAAACTGACCATAAGCCACTTATATCCCTGTTTTCTGAGAGTAAAGGGATAAATACCAACATATCCAGGGATGGGCGCTCACATTATCCGCATATAACTATGCCATCCACCACCTGCCACAGGTCAGGCACAGAAAACTGCGCCGATGCTCTCAGTAGGCCGCCACTGCCCACTACCGGGGTGGAAATGGCGTAGCCCGCAGATCTAGCCATGGTTATGGAAGCATTTGAGAGTGAGCAATCACCCATCACTGCTCGGCAGATCAAAATCTGGACAAGCCAGGACCCCTTATTATCTCCAGTCAAAAGCTGTGTTGTGTGCTTCATGGGAACTGGTCCAGTGTCCCAGTGGAAATGCAGGAACAGATAAAGCCATTCCAGCGGCGCAAAGATGAAATGTCTATCCAGGCTGACTGCCTTCTGTGGGGCAATCGAGTAGTGGTCCCCAAGAAGGGTAGACACCTTCATCAATGACCTCCACAGTACCCACCCAGACATCATAATGATGAAAGCGATAGCCAGATCCCACGTGTGGTGGCCCGGTATCGATGCGGACTTAGAGTCCTGTGTTCACAGATGTAATACATGCTCGCAGTTAAGCAATGTACCCAGGGAGGCGCTACTAAGTTTATGGTTTTGGCCCGTACTCCAAGTGGACTGAATGTGAGATAATGTCGGCTAGCACGTCCGCTGTCACTACTGAAAGCCTGCGGGCCAAGTTTGCCACACACGGCTTACCCGATGTCCTGGTGAGCGACAACAGGCCATGTTTTACCAGTGCTGAGTTCAAAGAATTCATGACCCGCAACGGGATCAAACATGTCACATCTGCCCCGTCCAATGGTCAGGCAGAGAGAGCAGTGCAAACCATCAAGCAAGGCTTGAAGAAGGTAACTGAAGGCTCACTGCAGACTCGCCTATCCCAAGTCCTGCTTAGCTACTGCACAAGACCCCACTCACTCACTGGGATCCCACCTGCTGAACTGCTCATGAAATGAACACTTAAGACAAGGCTCGCATTAGTTCACCCTGATCTACATGAACAGGTAGAGAGCAGGCGGCTTCAACAAAGTGCATACCATGATAGCGCAAATGTGTCACGCGAGATTGAAATGAATGATCCTGTATTTGTATTAAATTATGGACTAGGTCCCAAGTGGCTTCCCAGCACTGTCGTGGCCAAAGAGGGGAGCAGGGTGTTTTGGGTCAAACTTTCAAATGGACTCAATCACCGGAAACACTTGGATCAAACTCAGATTCACTGACTATCCTGAGCAACCCACCTTGGATCCTACCTTTTTTGATCCCCCAACATACACACCAGTGGCAACCGGCACCACAGTTGACCACGAAGCAGAACCAATCATCCATAGCAGTCCTGCAGGGCCCAACACACCAGGCAGCCCAACAAGGCCAGCTGCACAGCAGCCCAGCGAGGGCCCAACAAATGATTCAACAACACCAGCTTTCACACCGAGACGATCAACCAGGGCAAGTAGGGCCCCAGATTGACTCACATTGTAAATAGTTACACAATTCACTTTGGGGGGGGAGTGTTGTTGTATATGTGGACTTGTACTTACTCTGTACAGCAACCACAGGGCTCGTCCCCTGGACTCCCAAAGGATCCCATAATCCCTTGGGAGCACAAGTATTTAAGGAGGCTTCACAGGTTGGAGAGGCACTCTGGAGACCTGCAATAAAAGACTAAGGTCACACTTTTCTTTGAGCTCAGTGTTCAGTCTGACCCTTTCTTCATATACAACAATTTTGAATAGCATATTCTCGTGCTCCACTTCCTCTTGGGGGCGGGACTCGCGCGCTAACATTCGGGAATTTTCCAGCACTATGTGGAGAGGCGCATACTGCTGGCGGGAGCACAAGGCCTTCCCCTTCCATTAAAGGAGGGGGTACGCTCCGGACTCTGCATTCGGGAGAAGTGGCCGTCACTACACCACTGGGGAGCGGGGTGTCGTGGCAGCAGCCCAGCACAGAAGTGGCGTGCCGGGATGCAACATTGGAAGAGGGCCGGGCCTCGACCGGTAAGTTGGCCATTTAAAAAAATGTCAGCGCCGCACCTCCCCTTTAACTTTGACCCCGCGATTGACTGAAGCCCGGTTCACAACCCACAAAGCTGGCACGGACATCACCGGCGGCAGCCTCACAGGGCACTACCAAATATTCGCTCTGGGATGAAAACAGGTCGCTGTGCACCAGCACAGCCTCCTGGGGCTCTCCCAGCTGGAGGGAGGCGATTCTGGTTAGCACCACCGCTAACTCCCGTGGAATTTTGCAGGAGTCGATAGCGGCGCCGCGCCCTGGGTGAGAAGTCATTTGTGCCCCAGAGTGCTAACGGGAGGCGCAAATGATCAGAATTTCTCCCCCTAACCAAGCTTCTGGTCACTTGTCCTAATATCTCCTTATGTGGCTCAGTGAGCTCCTGTGAAGCTCCTTAAGTTGTTTTACCGCGTTCAAGACTCTATATAAATGCAAGTTGTTGTTGTCTCATTGGAGTTACTGAGCAAGCGGAAACAGCAAGATATTGAAGCAGCAATGTGAAAACATAATGATCCCATAAATATATTGGAACACCCAGTCACAAAGAAATTCATGATCTCCTCACACGGGGTATTTGAGGTGATGGAGCTGGAGGTTGGGGCAGGATGGCTAAGGAGGCAATTGAGCTAATAAAAGGAGCCTAGGGTTATCTTAGCCCTGCTCATTGAAGATCAATGCTTCAGTCATTCTGACTTTCCTATCTGTCCTTTGGGGATGTCTTATAAGCTTGAGAATATATTCATGATATTTGTAAATGTGTTGCTATGGAAACTACCATAGCAATTACCGTACATGCCAACTTGAATACACAGATGCAATTAACCCCTTATATGATGTACTGAACATTTTAAAATATGGAAACCTCATAAAAATATCTTCTCTTTGATTAAAGATTGCTGGTCAGAGAGGACAACAATCAAGTTCATACAAGTCTGGAACTGATTCTGGTAAAAGCAAGAATGACTTGGGTTCTACAGTTGTAAAAAAATATATTATATTTACCTCCAGAATCACAGCAAATGTGTCTCTTTTGTAGCTATAAAAATGGCACTGAACACTATCATTTGACAAAGTTTAAAAGTTGACTTAGTAATACTTTTCTATTCACATATTATCAAATTCAGGTGCATCATAAATTGGCCCCGATGTTATCCCCAACTTGGGCAGGGTATTATGCAAACTAATAAGCAGAATAGTTTTCTCCACTCACTGGCCCGGATTTTGTAATCAGCGGTGAAGGAACGGTGATCACTAATTACTTTATACTGAATGAAATGGTCAAAGTTGCTCATTCCCAGGATGAACATAAGAACATAAGAAATAGGAGCAGGAGTAGGCCATTTGGCCCCTCAAGCCTGCTCCACCATTCAATAAGATCATGGCTGATCTGATCATGGACTCAGCTCCACTTCCTTGCCCGCTCCCCATAAGCCTTTATTCCCTTATCGCTCAAAAATCTGTCTATCTCCAATTTAAATATATTCAAAGACCCAGCCTCCACAGCTCTCTGGGGCAGAGAATTCCACAGATTTACAACCCTCTGAGAGAAGAAATTCCTCCTCATCTCAGTTTTAAATGGGCGGTCTGTTATTCTAAGACTATGGCCCCAATTTTGCACATTACTGCGCGCCGTTTTTTCAGCGGCCAGTGAATTTTATGGTGCCAAAGCTCAGTCCAAATTTTCCCCAGTGTCGGGGCGCCAGCGTCTACTACCAGCTGGTGCTAGTGTACCTGTAAAAGAAGGTTCTGCTCCATGTTTTCACATAAGGCAAACTTTCCCCACCTACAAAATGTTTTAAACCGGCGCAAAGACCCTAGAAACACTGTAGGAAAAACCCTTGCCTGCAGTTAGAGAATCCGCGCTGGCCCGCTGCTATCCCTGGCGGAAGGGACTTCCATTTAGTTTACAATTAAACTCTAAGGTAAGTTAAAGACCAAATTTAAACTATAAGCAGGTATAAATATAAAATAAATAAAAACTTACCCATACTGATGATCTTGCGATGAAAAAAGAATGATGGCAAAAAAATAAAAAATAAAAAATCCTTAGCTTTTTCCATCGATGTCCTCACAGCCCAAAATAATCCAATAGTTCAAGGAAAACATTAAAAAGTTGCAAAAATGTATAATCATCATACCAAACCTCTTCTTCAGCAATGCAGAACAGCTTTCTCCCCACTCTCCAGCTGCTAGCCCAGGCCGAAGGCCCTCCTCCCACGTGGCCCGCTGCTAGCCCAGGCCGAAGGCCCTCCTCCCACGTGGCCCGCTGCTAGCCCAGGCCGAAGGTCCTCCTCCCACGTGGCCCACTGCTAGCCTAGGCCAAAGGTCCTCCTCCCATGTGGCCCGCTGTTAGCCCAGGCCAAAGGTCCTCCTCCCACGTGGCCCGCTGCTAGCCCAGGCCGAAGGTCCTCCTCCCACGTGGCCCGCTGCTAGCCCAGGCCGAAGGCCCTCCTCCCACGTGGCCCACTGCTAGCCTAGGCCAAAGGTCCTCCTCCCATGTGGCCCGCTGTTAGCCCAGGCCAAAGGTCCTCCTCCCACGTGGCCCACTGCTAGCCCAGGCCAAAGGCCCTCCTCACACATGGCCCGCTGCTAGCCCAGGCCAAAGGTCCTCCTCCCATGTGGCCCGCTGCCTGTCCAGGTCGAAGGTCTGCACACAAAGGACACTGCAAGACACTCCAGGCTCAAAGGCAAGCAGCAGTGATCTCTATTAAAGGTGGAACTTTAAATTGAAAAAAAAACATAATCCCACCACAAATCTTTTAGGTTTTTATGGAGTGTTGGAGTACTTAAGATGAAAATATATAATTTATATTAATTGTTACTACCACAAATTTTTTATGTTTCAAAGGAGTGTTGGAGTGCTTAGGTAGACATCACATAATAGCTATAAAATATTCCCTCCGCCAATCTTTTAAATTTTAAAGGAGTGTTGGAGTGCTTAGACATAACCTTATGTTTATTAACTATTCCCACCACAAATCTTGAAGGTTTAACTGGAGTATGGTAGTGCTGGAGTGCTTAGGTGGACAATAAGACTAAGTTATTCAGAGCCAGACTGGGTGAGGGTCACTGATATATGCACCATGGTCCTTCGTTGCATGCATCAGTGACCCAGAACAAGGCAGGCTCCATGAATACCTTAGTACTGGAGCCTGCCCCTGTATCATTTAAACCAATAGGTTGCAAGGGGTGAGGCCATTTTACATTTTCAGTCCGGTTCTCCTGCAATATGTATTAGTGCAGCATTAAAAAATTAAGTGCAGGAGTCAGATTAAAAGTCCAAAATTAAAATGTTTATTAAACATTTGTACAGCACAGTTGTGATTAGCATGACTTTACTTATGTTTAAACCTTCATAACTTTAAAAACTTTATTCAAAACCATGGCAAACTTTACATACAACAATCAACAAAATCAACCAAAGAACAAACAAGACATCTATCCTCTTCCTTAGCGCTGTGCGCCAATCCTGCCCCAGTAGATGCCGTTACCCCTGCGCGTGCCCGTAGTTGCAGACTTCTGCTTCCTTGCCCCCTGTACCCCCAGGTGTAGTCTATTCCTTTTCCAGCACGGCATTTCTTGATACTGGGCTACAACAGGGACAGCGCCAAAATGTGTCATGGCGGAATGCCCAGGTACCTCTTCGTCATCAACCTCATCCTCAGGATCAACCCCTAAATTTGGTGTAGAGTGGAAAGCACTCCTCGCATTAAGGACAGCCTGGGTGAGCCCCCCTATTGCCGATACAACCTCATCCAACTGTCCCGAAAGTCTTTCTACCTGTCAGGACAGTCCCCTCCCAACTCTGCCCTCACCCCATCAACGTCTTCCAGGAGCAATCGAGATTGCTCGATATTTTCCTCGCTCATCCCCACAAGATATCCTAAGTGCTCAGAGTCCAGTGTTTCTGGATCAGGTATGGAGTTCGCCCCCTATGACATCTCACAGGTGTGGCTTGCTGCAACCCACTTGTACCCGCAGCCTCTGACGTCACACCACGAAAAGTCCTCTCGCTTGATTCGCTAGAGAAAGGACTTTGAATCCTCAGGACCTCCAAATCCAGGGTGACCATCTTGTTGTATATGAATTCTTGCTGCCCATCATTGTCCTGAGTTGTAATATCTGACATGCCGTTTTCTTGAACATTCTCGCCTTCAACTTCAGGTGCACCTTCGGTCTCCTCCTGATGTTCAACCTCTGCGAAACAAAAGCTAGATGCTTGGATAACAGCATTGAGGAAGGAGAAGCGTAGGAAGGACATGCCTGACGTAACATTTAGCCGACCCAGACTCAGCAATTTGCAGGGCTTACCCACGAATGGAAAACTGGGCCCAGCTTCCGCATTAATTGTTGGTCTTCTCTTATGGCATTTAATCATTGACGCTATCCTCTGCTCCACGGCTGTTAGTTGCAGCCTACTTGGCGGGCCTCCTCCAGTTTGTGACCATTCTCGGTTGATCTGTGACACCAACTTCTTTTTGCAACCTTTTAAGAGAGGGTCCTTCTGAACACACACGCGCACACACATGGATCACATTTACAGATGTTATTACAGTGCATAAATATATATATTTTAAAACCCAAATAAATGTAAGTTTAATGTATTACTTACAGTCACTGCTTGTCCGAGGTCTTACCACTTCTTTTCCAGCTGCGCATCGGTTCTCGGGGTCATGGACATTCCATTAAACTCGACTGTGACCTGGTCCCAAACTTTTGCGAGTGCAGACGGCTTAAGCTTATTTTTTCCGAAGCTCCCCTTGTTCTCAAGAACTCCTCATTCACTCTTGATCAAGTCTACCAGGCGCTCAGTTTCATTCCCACAAAATCTCTTCACCCTTACGGCTTCCTCCTCGCCGTCTCTTTCGCCTTCTCTGTACCCTTGCACTGCAGGCATCTCGTGAACGAAGCTGTATTTCCTACCTGCGAATCTACCTCTGCCACCAATGGATTCTCAATGGTGATCCACACAGTCCCCACACCTGCTGCTATTTTTATACGTTGTACTGCGCATGTGCCGATGTGTCTTTTTTTTCCTCGCATGCGCTGTGACGTTTCAGCTCACATTGGAGGCTCCGCCCAGGAGAGTTGAATCAGGTAGCGCCGGTGCCAGAGGGTGCGCATATAGTGAAGAAAATACAATTTTTTATGTTCAGCGCTGACAGGCCTAAAAAAAAAACAGGCGTCCAGGTAAGTTGAGGCCTTTTTTTTTCTTTGGTGAAAATTGGGGCCAGAGGCCCCTCGTTTTAGTTTCCCCTAAGAGTGGAAATATCCTCTCTGCATCCACCTTGTCGAGCACCCTCATTATCTTATGTTTCAATTCTTATGAGATCACCTCTCATTCTTCTGAACTCCAATGTGTATAGGCCCAACCTACTCAACCTGTCTTCATAAGTCAACCCCCTCATCTCCGGAATCAACCTAGTGAACCTTCTCTGAACAGCCTCCAATGCAAGGATATCCTTCCTTAAATACAGAGACCAAAACTGTACGCAGTACTCCAGGTGTGGCCTCATCAATACCCTGTACAGTTATAGCTGGACTCCTCTGCTTTTATACTCTATCCCCCTTGCAATAAAGGCCAACATTCCATTTGCCTTCCTGATTACTTGCTGTACATGTATACTAACTTTTTTGTGTTTCATGCACAAGGACCCCCAGGTCTCTCTGTACTGCAGCACTTTGCAATTTTTCTTCATTTAAATTATAATTTGCTTTTCTATTATTTCTGCCAAAGTGAATAACCCTACATTTTCCCACATTATACTCCATCTGCCAAATTTTTGCCCACTCACTTAGCCTGTCTATATCCCTTTGCAGATTTTTTGTGTCCTCCTCACAATTTGCTTTCCCACCCATCTTTGTATCATAAGCAAACTTGGCGACATTACACTCAGTCCCTTCATCCAAGTCATTAATATAGATTGTAAATAGTTGAGAACCCAGCACCCCACTAGTCACTGTTTGTCAACTGGAAAATAACCCATTTATCCCGACTCTCTGTTTTCTGTTAGTTAGGCAATCCTCTATCCATGCTAATATATTACCCCCATCCCCGTGTGCAGTAACCACTTATGTGGCACCTTATCGAATGCCTTCTGGAAATCCAAATACACCACATCCACTGGTTCTCCCTTATCCACCCTGCTTGTTACATCCTCAAAGAACTCCAGCAAATTTGTCAAACATGATTTCCCTTTCATAAAACCATGCTGGCTCTGCTTGATTGAATCATGCTTTTCCAAATGTCCTGCTACTGCTTCCTTAATAATGGACTCCAGCATTTTCCCAACGACAAATGTTAGGCTAACTGGACTATAGTTTCCTGCTTTTTGTCTGCCTCCTTTTTTAAATAGGAGCATTACATTTGCGGTTTTCCAATCTGCTGGGACTGCCCCAGAATCCAGGGAATTTTGGTAGATTACAACCAATGCATCCACTATCTCTGCAGCCACTTCTTTTAAGACCCTAGGATGTAAGCCATCAGGTCCAAAGGACTTGTCTGCCTTTAGTCCCATTACTTTACCTAGTACTACTTCATTAGTGATAGTGATTGTATTATGTTCCTTCCTACCTATAGCCGCTTGATTATCCACTAGTGGGATGTTTTTGGGTTTGATGTATTTTTTAGCTATAATTGTCTGCTGAAACATAGAATGTAAGATTTGTGACTTGACTTCATGGCCACGTTAGGGAAACGTTAGCCAAGGCAATATTGGGATAAGAGTTAAATAATGGAGGACAGGATGAAAAACAAGTAGCATCTGCTGTTTTGTAATGAAATGCAACCTTTCTAGGAGTCTTGTTCACAATCCATAGTCAATCAGCAATGACAGTACACCCTAAGAAACAGATTAGTTCTCAAGCGTTTTTGATCGATTTGTTACAAAGTAAACCACAACCTGAACTGACACAAACTAGTCTAAATTGAAATATTCCTGAATAAATGCAAGCCATTGAATTCCGAACTCATCTCATTTTTGCCAGAGTCAGATTTGACCATTTGACATAGAAGCATTTCTTTTTTTGTGCTGACTTAATAAATCCAAATAGTTACAGTGATAAATTCAGGATTTTGGCATTTCTAGTCACTGTGATAGGTTTTCTGCAATAATTACCATTTAGGAAGGATATACTTGCTTTAGAGGGAGTGCAACGAAGGTTCACTGGACAGATTCCTAGGTTAATGGGATTGTCCTATGAGGAGAGATTGGCTAGACTAGGCCTATATCCCCTAGAGTTTAGAAGAATGATAGGGGATCTCACTGAAATGTACAAAATTCTTACAGGGCTTGACAGGGTAAATGCTGGGTGGATGTTTGCACTGGCTGGGCAGTCTAGAACTAGGGGTCACAGTCTCAGGATAAGGGGTCGGCCATTTACAACATCAACAACAACAACAACTTGTATTTATATAGCACCTTTAATGCACTAAAATGTCCCAAGGCACTCCACAGGAGTATTATAAGACAAAAATTTGACACCAAGCCATGTAAATATAAATGAGGACAGATGACCAAAGACTTGGTGAAAGGGGTTGGTTTTAAGGAGCAATTTAAAGGAGGAAAGACAGATAGCAAAGCAGAGAGGTTTAGAGAGGGAATTCCAGAGCTTAGGGTCGAGGCAAGAGAAGGCACAGCCATCAATGGTTGAGTGATTATAATCAGGGATGCTCAAGAGGGCAGAATTAGAGGAGCGCATGTAACTCGGGGGATTGTATGGCTGGAGGAGATTACAGAGATAGGGAGGGGCAAGGAGGGATTTGAAAATAAGGATGAGAATTTTGAAATTGAGGCAGTGCTTAACCAGGAGCCAATGTAAGTCAGCGAGCACAGGGGCGATGGGTGAACGAGACTTGGTGTGAGTTAGGACACGGGCAGCTGAGTTTTGGATCATCTCTAGTTTACGTAGGGTAAAAGGTGGGAGCCAGCCAGGAGGGCATTGGAATAGTCAAGTCTAGAGGTATCAAAGGCCTGGATGAGGATTTCAGCAACGGATGAGCTGAGGCAGGAGCAGAGACGGGCGATGTTACGGAGGTAGAAATAGGCGGTCTTAGTTATGCTGCGGATAGATGGTTAGAAGTTCATTTCAGATTCAAATATGACACCAAGGTTGCGAACAGTGTGGTTAGGACTGAGATAAGAAGAAATTTATTTTCTCAATAAGTTGGGAATCTTTGGAATTCTCTACCTCAGAGAACTGTGGATGCTCAGTTGTTGAGTATATTCTAGGCGGAGAGCGATAGATTTTTGAACATTAAGGGAATCAAGGTATATGGGGATAGGGCAGAAAAGTGGAGTTGAGTTAAAAGATCAACCATGATCTTATTGAATGGTGGAGCAGGCTCAAGGGGCCGAATCGCCTTCTCCTACTCCCATTTCTTATGTTCTTATGAAGATCCCTCTTCTAATTACGCTAATAACCAGGAGAATCAAGTCATGTGATTAATTTTTTACCCATCTTGCTTATGATTTTGCAGCAAATGTGAAAGCAATTTCACAATGCCCAAGATTGTTTTCTAAGCTGTTTGATTTAGCATTTAAACTGTGTAAATAAACTCGTATATTTACTGAAAATGTTATCTCTTTGCATTGCATATTAATCTCAATTTTATTCAGATTTGTGACTTTCTGAGGGAATCCACAAATTCTAATTTGAAATCAGCTTGAATAAGTTTTGCAGTTTGAAATGTATTATTTTCCAACTATCAAGCAGTCATGTTTTAAAAAGTAATCAGATTTAAATTGAAGATCTTTTACAAAGGTTATAAACTGACTTTGAAGTGGAACTAGAATTGTTATCTGTTTGAAAGAATCAGTTAAAAAAATTAGCAGTGGATGCACATGTCAAATGTAGGGTAAACTTTCATCTATATTGCTCTAAATATAGCATTCCACATACCCAGCCGCAGGATTTCAGGCATATACTTGGATTTGTTTTTATATTCATTCTCGGGATATGGGCATTGTTGACAAGGCCAGTATGATTGCCCATCCCTAGTTGCCCTTGAGAAGGTGAGCCTCCTTCCTTAACCGTTGCAGTCCGTGTAGTGAAGGTACTCCCACAGTGCTGTTAGGCAAAGAGTTCCAAGATTTTTATCCTGCAACGATGAAGGAACGTCCAATATATTTCTGCGTTGGGATATTGTGTGATTTGGAGGGCAACTTGTAGGTAATGGTATTCCCATGCACCTGTCCTTCTAGGTGGATGAGGTCACAGATTTGGAAGGCGGTATCGATGAAGCCTTGGTAAGTTGCTGCAGTGCATCTTATAGATGGTACACACTGCAGCCATGGTGCACCGGTGGTGGAGGGAGTGAATGTTTAAACTAGTTGATAGGGTGCTGATCAAGCGGGCTGCTTTGTCCTGGTTGGTGTCGAGCTTCTTGAGTGTTGTTGGAGCTGCACCCATGCAGGCAAGTGGAGAGTATTCCATCACATTCCTGACATGTGCCTTGCAGGTGATGGAAAGACTTTGGGGAGTCAGGATGTGAGTCACTTGTTGCAGAATACCCAGCCTCTGACCTCCTCTACAGAACAGTTACAGTACAGAACCAGCCCTATGCAGGTGTTTATGCTTCACACAAGGCTCCTCCTACTCCATTCACTTCATCTCACCCTATTCTTCTATTCATTGGCTCTCGTAATTGTGTCATTTTTGGGGCTAGTCCAATAGAGTTTTTTTCCAAGGGTAACCCCAGGATGTTGATGGTGGGGAATTCGGTAAAGGTAATGGCCCTGAAATTCCGATGTCCCGGGTCCGTACGAAGTTCCTACGGACCCGGGAAGGCATCAGAAATTCCGGGTTTCAGCGCGCAATGCGCATGCGCTGAAAACCGTTCTTTTACGATCTGACAAGTTTCTGGCTTGACAGATCTCGCGCATATCGGGAGTGAGGACACTTGCAAGGCAAGATTTCCGAGAGTTACGAATACCTTGCCCTGCAAATGTCCTTTGAAATCTTGCGCCTGAAAAAAAAAACATAAAACATTAAAATTAAATAAAATAAACACATATGAAAACATACTTTATTGTTAAAAACCCTCCCCACTACAGTACGTTTATTTTAAGGCATCTTTAAAAAAAGTAGGGAAAATATTATTTTTTATAAGAAGTTTAACTTAAATGATTCTGAAATATGCTGTGTATTTTTCTATTTTTTATTGATTTTTTGTGTTTTTTGGGGGGGTTTATCATTCATAATAATGGGAACTCCAACTTACGGAGTTCCCATTATTATGAATGAGAAAATACTGTACCTTGATTGGCTGCCCAAAGCCGTGTGACTACAGCTCCAGCCCTGCACACGTCCTGACGTGAATACCCTCCGATGCATAGGAGTGAAGGAAGGCCTCAGGCTCGGAAGTTCGAGCGGGCGCAGCAGCAACAGCTAAGTGCGCAGTTTTTTACCTTTTTTCTTTAGTTTGCCCAAGGGAAGACCTTTATCAGAATTTCAGGATTGTCATTGAATGTCAAGGGGAGGTAATAAGACTCTCATTTGTTGGAGATGGTCATTGCCTGGCACTTCTGTGGCGTGAATTTTACTTCTCAATTATCAGCCCAAGCCTGGATGTTGTCTAGGTATTGTTGCATGCGGGGTCAGACTGCTTCATTATCTGAAGAATTGTGAATGAGCGTTGTGAATAAAAATAATTTTTTCTTTCTATCTCTTTTATCTCTTTTATCTCTCTCTCTTAATCCCTCTCTTTATTTTGTTTCTGTACCTGATTTGATATTGAATTGACTATTGTAACTTAACCTTCCTGGTTCAGATTCTGCTTTGCTCATTATTGATTCTTCAATCTGATTGGTTAAGGAGATACACTGTTGCTTGCCCAGTTCACAAAGATCCCAGATCCACTGTAGAGGGTGTTGCACTGTTTCAATATTTGTCTGTGGGCAAGTGCAAGTGTAATGAACGGCTGGTACCGTTGTTCGCAGCTGACCGCAAAATCCGGGACATGGATGTAGTATTCTGATTTTACCACTCTATCCTTCTCCAACTGTCATCCAGCTGGGTGGGATTGCACTTGCCTGGTTCCATTCTTATCTATCTAATCGTAGCCAGAGAAGCACCTGCAATGACTTCTCTTCCCGCCCCCGCATCGTTACCTCTGGTGTCCCCCAAGGATCTATCCTTGGCCCCCTTCTACATCTCATCTACATGCAACATCATCCGAAAACACAGCGTCAGTTTCCAAATGTATGTTGATGACACCCAACTCTACCTCACTACCACTTCTCTCAATCCCTCCTCAGTCTCTAACTTGTCAGACTGCTTGTCCGACATCCAGTTCTGGATGAGCAGACATTTTCTCCAATTGAATATTGGGAAGACCGAAGCCATTGGTTTCGGTCTCCATCACAAACTTCGTTCCCTAGCCACTGAATCCATTCCTCTCCCCAACTTCTGTCTGAGGCTGAACCGCACTGTTTGCAACCTTGGTGTCATATTTGACCCTGAAGTGAGCTTTCGACCACACATCTGCAGCATAACTAAGACCACCTATTTCCACCTCCGTAACATCACCCATCGCCGCCCTTGCCTCAGCTCATCCAATGCTGAAGCCCTCATCCATGCCTTTGTTACCTCTAGACTTGACTATTCCAGCACACTCCTGGCTGGTCTACCACATTCTACCCTATGGAAACTAGAGGTGATCCAAAACTCGTCTGCCCGTGTCCTAACTCGCACCAAGTCCCACTCACCCATCACTCCTGTGCTCGCTGACCTACATTGGCTCCCGGTTAAGCAATGCCTCAATTTCAAATTTCTCATCCTTGTTTTTAAACCCCTCCATTGCTTCGCCCCTCCCTATCTCTGTAATCTCCTCCAGCCCCACAACCCCCCGAAATGTCTGCGCTCCTCTATTTCTGCCCTCTTGAGCAACCCTGATTATAATCGCTCAACCACCAATGGCCATGCCTTCTGTTGCCTAGGCCCCAAGCTCTGGAACTCCCTGCCTAAACCTCTCTGCCTCTCTACCTCTCTTTCCTCCTTCAAGTTGCTCCTTAAAACATACCTCTTTGACCAAGCTTTTGGTCACCTGCCCTAATTTCTCCTTATGCGGCTCTGTGTCAAATTTTTATCTCATAATACTCCTGTGAAGCATCTTGGGACATTTCACAGCATTAAAGGCGCTATATAAATACAAATTGTTGTTGTTGTTGTTAATCATCATCATAGGCGGTCCCTCGAACGAGGATGACTTCCTTCCACATGACTTCACAGATGTTTCAATGAAGGACCCGATATTCCAGTCCTGAACACCAATTCAAGGGGTGAAAGATGCCTGTGCGTGAATCTATTTAACATGTGGTGACTGTTGCACATCAGCCACCACATGGGCTTGACAGAGCTAGGCCTTTATCCAGTGGCAAGGGTTAATCAGGATGACTGGAGACCTGCTCTGCTGCACGGACCTAGTGTGCACACATATCGCAATTGTGGGCTGGCCCGTGCTGCCCCTGGGCCCTCGGCACTTCTGGGCCCCGTACCCTCATTTGCCGCACCTCCACCATGATCTCTCACCGCTCCTCCACCACAAAGTGTAATGTAGCCAAGTTTGCTGACGATACAAAGATGGGAGGAAAAGCAATGTGTGAGGAGGACACATAAAATTTTCAAAAGGACATAGACAGGCTAAGTGAGTGGGCAAAAATTTGGCAGATGGTGTACAATGTTGGAAAGTGTGAGGTCGTGCACTTTGGCAGAAAAAAATCAAAGAGCAAGTTATTATTTAAATGGAGAAAGATTGCAAAGTGCCACAGTACAGCTGGACCTGGGGGTACTTGTGCATGAAACACAAAAGGATAGTATGTAGGTACAGCAAGTGATCAGGAAGGCCAATGGTATCTTGGCCTTTATTGCAAAGGGGATGGACTATAAAAGCAAGGAAATCTTGCTACAGCTATATAAGGTATTGGTGAGGCCACACCTGGAATACTGCGTGCAGTTTTGGTTTCCATATTTACGAAACGATATACTTGCTTTGGAGGCAGTTCAGAGAAGGTTCACTAGGTTGATTCCGGGGATGAGGGGGTTGACTAATGAGGAAAGGTTGAGTAGGTTGGGCCTCTACTCATTGGCGTTCAGAGGAACGAGAGGTGATCTTATCGAAATGTATAAGATTATGAAGGGGCTTGACAAGGTGGATGCAGAGAGGATGTTTCCACTGATGGGGGAGACTAGAACTAGAGGACATGATCTTAGAATAAGGGGCTGCCCATTTAAAACAGAGATGAGGAGAAATTTCTTCTCTCAGAAGGTTGTAAATCTGTGAAATTCGCTGCCTCAGAAAGCTGTGGAAGCTGGGACATTGAATAAATTTAAGACTGAAATAGACAGTTTCTTAAACGATAAGGGGATAAAGGGTTATGGGGAACGGGCGGGGAAGTGGAGCTGAGTCCATGATCAGGTCAGCCATGATCTTATTGAATGGCGGAGCAGGCTCGATGGGCAGTATGGCCTTCTCCTGTTCCTATTTCTTATGTTCTTAAACATTTGCTGCATCTCCGCCACGATCTCTTGCCGCTCCTCCGCCATAAAAATATTCGGCGCACCTCCACCACCATCTCTCACCGCACCTCTGCATCAAACATTCGGCAAACCACTGCCACGATCACTTGCCAAACTCAGCCACGATCTCTCATCGCTCCTTCGCCTCAATCACTAGCCGCACCTCCGCCATGATCTCTCGTCACTCATCCGCCCCGACCTTCCTGCTCCTCCGCTGTACCTGGGCCCTGCCGATGTTCCTGCCCACGCTCCAAATGATGACCTGGGTTTTGATGATGTCACCCAGTCGCCCACCTTGAAGCCGTCGCACACTTGGAGCAGCTTGCGCTGGAAGTTGTAGCGGATAAAGGTCACCTGGTTAGCAGCCTTAGGAACCATATCAGATGGCAATATCAAAAAGAGGAAATGGTTGTCACAATTCTCAGTCAACTTTACCATTGGCCTCTAGAGCCAGCCTGAGAAACATTTCAACAAGGAAGTGAGTGCAATAAAACAATTCATTTACCAGCAATATGTGACGCTGCTGACTAAGCCCACCTAGATCTGTCCATTCTGTCCCCTCCTAGTTTTTAACACACCCTCCCCAGTGCAGCTTGCATCTAGCTGATTACTTTGAGGAATGATTTGAAGCAAAAATCCTGCCCTGTCGGAATTCTACCCAAGAGGAGAATCCCAGCCTTCAAACTTGATTAATCTTTTAGATGGTAAACATATTATCATCATAGGCTGTCCCTCAAAATCGAGGAAGACTTGCTTCCACTCTAAAAGTGAGTTCTTAGGTGACTGAACAGTCCAATACAGGAATTACAGCTTCTGTCACAGATGGGACAGACAGTCGTTGAAGGAAAGGGTTGGTGGGAATGGTTTGCCGCACGCTCCTTCCACTGTCTGCGCTTGGTTTCTGCATGCGCTCGGCGATGACATTCAAGGTGCTCAGCGCCCTCCCAGATGCTCTTCCTCCACTTAGGGCGGTCTTTGGCCAGGAACTCCCAGGTGTCAGTGGGGATGTTGCATTTTATCAAGGAAGCTTTGAGGGTATCCTTGAAACATTTCCTCTGCCCACCTTGGACTCGCTTGTCATGTAGGAGTTCCGAGTAGAGCGCTTGCTTTGGGAGTCTTGTGTCAAGCATGCAAACAATGTGGCCCACCCAGTGGAACTGGTCGAGTGTGGTCAGGGCTTCGATGCTGGGGATGTTGGCCTGGTCAAGGACGCTAACATTGGTGAGTCTGTCCTCCCAGGGGATTTGCAAGATCTTGCGGAGACATCGTTGGTGGTATTTCTCCAGCGATTTGGGGTGTCTACTGCATATGATCCACATCTCTGAGCCATACAGGAGGGCGGGTATCACAACAGCCCTGTAGACCATGAGCTTGGTGGCAGATTTGAGGGCCTCCTGTATGGCTCAGGCGGCCGAAGGCTGCGCTGGCGCACTGGAGGCGGTGTTGAATCTCGTCGTCGATGCCTGCTCTTGTTGATAATAGCTCCCGAGGTATGGAAAGTGGTCCACGTTGTCCAGAGCCACGCCGTGGATCTTGATGACTGGGGGGCAGTGCTGTGTGGCGGAGTCAGGCTGGTGGGGGACCTTTGTATTATGGATGTTTAGTGTAAGGCCCATGCTTTTGTACGCCTCAGTGAAGATGTTGACTTTGACTTGGAGTTCAGGCTCTGAATGTGTGCTGACGCAAGCGTCGTCCGCGTACTGCAGTTCACCGACAGAGGTTGGGACGGTCTTGGATCTGGCCTGGAGGCGACGAAGGTTGAATAGGTTCCCGCTGGTGGGGAGCTTGTTGAGTGTGAAGTGGAGCAGTGAAGCGAGGAAGATTGAGAAGATGGTTGGCAAGATGACACAGCCCTGCTTGACCCCGGTCCGGACGGGGATTGGGTCTGTAATGGATCCATTGGTCAGGATCACGGCTTGCACGTCGTTATGGAGCAGGCGGAGAATGGTGACGAACTTTTGGGGGCAGCCGAAATGGAGGTGGACGCTCCATAGGCCCTCGTGGTTGACAGTGTCAAAAACCTTTGTAAGGTCAAAGAAGGCCATGTACAAGGGTTGGTGCTGTTCCCTGCATTTTTCTTGCAGCTGTCGCGCTGTAAAAATCATGTCTGTTGTACCCCGTAGAGGACGAAATCCGCACTGCGACTCCGAGAGGAGCTCCTCAGCCACAGGAAGAAGACAGCAGTAGAGGATTCTAGCAATGACTTTCCCAGTGGCTCCCGTTGCCATATTGTTCTTAAGCTGGCCTATGGTCTTTTCTACCTTATGCAGGGCTGGGGTTTTGATGAGGTGGTGGCATGTAGCATGCTGCAGGATGGAGTCGAGGACACTCGAGTCAAAGGCAGTGTAGTATATGCAAGTATCTAATAATGACTCCATGAGGTAAGGGTATTGTACTTGAACTGTAGTGACCTTAGTCTATTTATTGCAGCTCCTTGAGTGAGGACACAATGAGGTGAGCTCACTTTTATACTTGGTTACCTGCAGTGTGCAGGTGACCCTTAGGTCTCCACCAGTAGAACCCTCTGGTGGTACAGGTATGGTGCATATAGTGTGAAGATACATTCAGTGGTCTAGTGTTACTGTACATACATTAAACATACATAACAATGCTTCCCCCTAAGACTTGTGCCACAGGCTTTTGCATTGTGTTCTCTGGCCCTCGACTTGAGTGCCCAAAGCCCTTGCACTTTGTCTTTGCTTGGGAATGGTTCTCTCCCTGTTGACCCCCAAGTTCTTATTGCCACGATATTGGGAAGTGGTCGGCAGTGGACGGTTGGAGGTTGTAGTGAGGGTTGTATGGATTGTGGTGTGCTCCATGTGTTCATGGCTACCTACATCCATTCGCCGCCCCACCCCATACATAGACCATGTATGTGACTCAATACCTGCATTGGCATACATATACAATGAGTAAGGAATCAGGTTGGTTATGTCACTGTTTTTGAGTTCAGCAGTGGTGCAGCAAGTGCATGTTAAAGGTAAGGTACATACGTAATATTGTCTGGGTGGGTGAGGACGTTTAGTGGTGGACAGAGCCACAGGGTGTGTGGTCTCCCTGTCCTCCATTGAGGGCTGCAGGGTCACCCTGCTGCCCTTCATTGGTGGTGGAAGTCTGGTCATCCCAGGTCCTGCCAGAAAAGCTGGAGGGTTCTGGCCTCTTGCTCCCGGTGCTGGCTCTGGTGGCCAGGGGGGGTAGGGTCGATCTGGGGCAGGGTGCCAGTGGTGGTGGCTGTGCCGTCCAATGATCGCTGGCCCTGCAGTGGGTATGCTCCCACTGGGTGTGTGTAAACCCTCCCTGGGGCATCACATTGGTCCCGGAGGCGCAGGCTACATGATCAGGTAGCCCGCTGGACCTGGGTGCTTCCCATGGGAGGTTGCCTTTGGCATTGTCAGCATACATGTAGAACCCGGCATCATCTCTCATTTTATCATTAGCATTCATGATATATTGGCTCCGACCGCAACCAGCCGACTCGACGTTGTTATTTTTCTTTACACTTTCACATTTGTCCATTACAACACTTTCCTGTGTACTATCAGTATCTCTGTGCAAGGTTACATTTGGATATCTGCCTTTGTTAGTTACATTTGTCTCGTTAGCATTACTAGCATCACCATTCAACAGGATGAATTTGTCACTTACATCACGTTTCTGAGTACTATCAGTATCTCTGTGCAAGGTTACATTTGGATAACTGCCTTTGTTAGTTACATTTCTCTCATTAGCTTTACCGGCATCACCGTTCAACAGTTCATTTATATACTTGCGTTCATTAATTACACTTTTATCATTAGTGTCCCCGGCATCGCTGTGCCAAGAATGGAACTGTCCCTTTAATTGTTTTGGGTTGCCGGTCTCCTTTAAAAGGGCCTTGCAATCTTTATCCCAATCCGGTTAGCTGCTTGGCAACACGTGTTGTTCCTTCAACGCTGCCCCTCGTGGTCTGGTCGCAACCATCTTGATTTCAGGTGCTTCACCTCATGGTGCGGGTGCCATCTTCTTTCTCTCCACGAAGATCCTTTTCTCCCTAGGTTCTGCCACGGAAGCTGGGAATCTACCTTCTGCGCCGATCTTCTTCCCTCGGAGTCCTGACACTGGAGCCCGGAAGGCGAGGTCTGGTCGTTTGGGTTGGACCATCTCACCGTTGAGTTGTGCAGTATGTGTTGTCGCCACGCAGTCGAGCTGGACGGTAGGATTTCCAGGTGCTGCGATGGATCCAAGTTTGGGGTCGCTTAGGACGTCGATCGCCGGGGCCTGGAGGCTTTCCCAGCTCCAACAGATTTGGATTTGCTTCATCCATCTTCTTCACAGCAGCGTTGGACCATCACCGGCAACGATCCACAGAGGAAGCTTGTGCATCGCGCCGCCGTGGGACACCTGGACATCCAATCTGCCAACGACTGGGATGGTGCCTTTTGTGCAGGTGAGCAGCTTCGTCTGGATTGGAAGCATTTTGGGTCGTTTGGCAGAATTGTCCCAGAGTTTCTCGAAGGCCGTCTGATTCATCAGCGATTGGCTCGCCCCTGTGTCGATCTCCATCGAGACTGGAACACCGTTGATTTCTACTTCCATTTTCCACGGGGAGCTCTCGGTGGAGCAGGTATATACTCCATACACCTCTTCCAGGGGCTGAGCTGCTTCTCTCTTCGTCTTCATCAGCACTGGAGCCCGGGTGATCGGCCAACTCTTCAGCGACTCGGTGAGTAAAATTTCTTCTACACATTCGCTGGAGATGAACTTTAGTGTTACAGCCTTTGCAAGTATAGTCTTTGTATCGGCACTGGTGGACCGTGTGATTTCCTCCACAGTGCCAACACGGGGCTAGCCAGTTGGCCCCATGTGGCAGACTCAGGATTGCGGGACTCGGGGCAGCAGTCTTGCCTCTGAAAGGCACCATTCGGTTCACTGTACTCGTTGGGTTAGAGTCCTGGGGGTGAGTCATCATCCTCTTGGAGTCTCAGACCGAAATCATGAATGCCTGGCTCACTTTGATTACCTTCTGTAGGGTGACCGTAGTGTCCGCAGAGAGCAGCTTATGGAGGAGGCCCTTGTGGCCGATTCCAATAACAAAGATGTCCTTTAGTGCTTCTGTGAGGTGGTCGCCAAAATCACATGGTGCAGCCAATCATTTCAGGTCTGCAGCATATTTTGCAATTTTTTGGCCTTCGGGCCGCCAGTGGATGTAGAACCGGTGTCTGGCTGTGAGGATGCTCTCTTTAGGTTTGAGCTGTTCTTGTATTATAGTTACGAGCTCCGTGTAAGTTTTGGTTGTCGTCTTCGCTGGGACTAGCAGGTCCCTGATGAGGCCGTGGACGTTGGGCCCACAACTGCTGAGCAGGATGGCTCTGCGCTTATCAGCCAGCGAGGTCGGTGTGTCTCCAGCCAGGTCGTTCGCGATGAAAAAGTATTCGAGCCTTTCCACAAAGGCATCCCAATCTTCTCCATCAGCGAATTGTTGGAAGTTGCTTAGGTTAGACATGTTGTGCGTGGAAGTTCGTAACCTCATCGCCAGTTGTAGTATATGCAAGCACTCTAATAATGACTCCACGAGGTAAGGGTATTGTACTTGAACTGTAGTGACCTTAGTCTATTTATTGCAGCTTCTTGAGTGCTTGGTTACCTGCAGTGTGCAGGCGACCCTTAGGTCTCCACCAGTAGCACTCTCTGGTGGTACAGGTATAGTGTATACAGTGTGAAGGTACATTCAGTGGTCTAGTGTTACTGTACATACATTAAACATACAAAACAGGCAGGATCTCGGTTAAGGAGATCTTCGAAGTGCTCCTTCCAGCGGGTCCTGACTGCCTTGGTGTCCTTGATGAGTGTCTCCCCGTTCTTGGCCAGGAGCGGGGTGGGGCCTTGGGTGTTTGGGCCATAGGTGGCCTTGACTGCAGTGAAGAATCCTCGCACATCATGATTGTCAGCTAGCTGCTGAATCTCCTGTGCTTTCTCCATCCACCATCTGTTCTTTAGGTCACGGGTTTTTTGTTGGACCTCAGCCTTAAGCCATCTGTAGTGCTGTTTTGCAGCTCCTGAGTTGGGTTGTTGCTTGGGGCTCAGAAATGCCCTGCGCTTGCGATTTATTAGTTCCTGGATCTCCTGGTCATTCTCATCAAACCAGTACTTGTGTTTCCTGGTTGAGTGACCGAGTGTCTCTTCGCAGGCATTGGTTATGGAAGCCTGAAGGCAGACCAAGCGCTGTGGGCATTCTGTGTCTCGGGGTCATCAAGGGACGCCCGGTTAGCAGTGAGGCACTGGCTATATAGGGGTCTCTTAGCTGGATCTTTGAGTGCCCCGGCATTGACTTTTTGCGGCACTGCTTCTGCTGCCATCACCGCTTTGGGGCTATGTTGATGTTAATGATGGAATGGATTAGGTGGTGGTCTATTCAGCCGTCATCAGCTCTTGTCATGGCACGGGTGATGCGCACATCCTCGAGATCACTGGCTTAGATGACATAGTCGAGCAAGTGCCAGTGTTTCGAGCGATGGTGTTGCCACGATGCCTTGTACTTGTCCCTCTGGCAGAACAAGGTGTTGGTGATAACAAGGTCATGCTCTAGACATTTTGTCAGGAGCAGGGTACCGCTGGAATTGGTTTTTCCTACCCCCTCTCTGCTGATCACGCCTCCCCAGAGGGCTGTGTCCTTGCCGACCCTGGCGTTGAAGTCGCCGATGAGGATCAGTTTGTCATCCGTAGGGACGCAGGTCAGGGTCATATTATAAAAAATATACAGAGGCACTGGAGAGGATGCAAAAAAGATTTATAAGGATGATATCAGAACTGTGTGGTTATACCTATCAGGAAAGAATGAACAGGCTGGGTCTCTTTTTTCTCGAAAAGAGAATACTGAGTGGTGACCTAATAGAGGTCTTTAAAATAGTGAAAGGTTTTGATAGAGTAGACATAGAGAGAATGTTTCCACTTATGGAGAAGAGCAAAACTGTAGGCCATCAATATAAGATAGTCACAAATAAATCAAATAAGGAATTCAGAAGAAACTTCTTTACACAGAGAGTTGTGAGAATGTGGAATTCGGCACCACAGGGAGTGGTTGAGGCAAATAGTATAGACGCATTTAAGGGGAGACTAGACAAGCATATGAAGGAGAAGGGAATAGAGGGTTATGCTGATAGAGTTAGATGAAGAAGGATGGGAGGAGGCTCGAGTGGTGCATAAATACCGGCATGGACTGGTTATGCTACATGGTTGTTTCTGTGCTGTATATCCTGTGTAATTCTATGTAAACACAATTTATGCAAACGTAAGATGTTTTTTTGGGAAACATACACCAGTATTTTCCAACGTGTCACTACTTAAATGGGATAAAACAATTGAGTTATATTCTTCTAATTTTGGAAGTAAATCACCTAACCCACAGTGACGATAAACAGCAAGAAAAATGGCACTGAAAACACACAATGAAAACCCAAAATGTCCTCAATGGCTCCAGAAGTTCTTACAACTTACAAAATTTACAAAATCTAATCAAATTTACAAAACAACTTACAAAGTCAGACAGCATTTATTTTCCAGGAACAGAAAGGAATACTTACCACGCAGAGTCATTGACATGGTTGGCAAATAATTGCTAAAATGTTGATTGGATCAGCTCCCAATGTTTAGATTAATTTATTATTTTTGACTCTGTGTGGAAAACATTTTTCACCGAAAGAAGGAAAGACTCGGTCAGATAGAAAATCAACCACAGGCCTGGATTTGGCCCAGAATTAAATTTTTTGTCTGGTCGAAATGAGTGAAAAATATACTGACACCTGGAAGACAGTCCCTATTGAATTATAATTCACTGTGCTATCAATGTTTGCAGTTGGCAGTTCACGTGCTGAGCTGTGGAGTTTCAGACATCTATCTAATTTCAACAAATAATTAGAAGAATATTACTTACAATTGCAGGAGGACAGAATGTGCTGGATTTGCTCATAAGTGACTTGAAATGACTTTGCTAATTATTTATGTAAGTGATTTTGATCTTGTTGAATTTTCCAAGAGAAGGAATATCGTGTCAAGTAGCAGAAGAATAAAACTGTAAAACCTCCAAATCTCAGGATACCAGTCATTCTATTTCCATCAGAATTGACTGAATTAAAGTTCACAAGCATGATGATGGTGAGATAAAACCATAATTGACAAGCACTTGTAAAATGAAAGACTTGAGGGGCTCGACTTTCCACTTCAGATCGCTGAGCTAGTGCCCATATATCGCCCAAAAAGGCAGGCTATCGTCCATTTTGCTTCAAAGTTGGATAGTTGGGCTGGAAGAGCACAGAGATCTCAGAGGGTTGTAGGGCTGGAGGAGAATACAGAGATATAGCTATATATTCTTTCCTATCTGATCATGGGTTCTGCCACAACATTCTACTGCGTAATTTCTGGTGAAGGGAAAAATCTCTGATGCCTTAAATTGATCTCTTTGCATTTATTAGTTTTGTTCGGTATTTGCATTTGTAAGATTGAATAGGGAAATAGAAAACAATTGTGATATAATCAGGTAGACTTTTTAAGAGGAATGCAGGAGTAATATTTCTGTCATAGTGCAAATCTCAAATTATAGTGCACAAGTGAAGGGTGCAAAATTCGTGGGAACCCCCCCCGCCAGTGTTTGGACTCATTGGAAAGGAAATGTAATTTGGAACTATCAACCAGAAAGTTTGAAATCCTAAACAACACATGGAAGAAACTATGAACTTTAATTGAATTTGGGATTTTACGAGACAAATTTAGTCTATGTGGGCAGGGCTAGAGAACTAAAGGATGAATTTCCCACAAAGAAACCAGTTTGAGTATTGAAGCTGTCTGGGGTATTGAAAACTAAAGTAAATTGTCTAGAAAATTGTGGATATTCGAAACCCCTTCTCCACAAGAGACATTAACATAGCAACAATTAACCCAGAGATAGCTAACCATCAACCTGAATCTGGAAAGCCATTTCAGCATATGCATAACAACAAAAGGCCCATCCAGCCTGTAAAGCCCTTACACAATACCACAAATCCACACGAGGCACATTTTATGGACAAGGTCACTCTGTGACCTGCACCTTTATTCACAGGACCAAGAAGTGATGACCCTGCGTGGAACCTCCCTTTATATACCTGGATGACCAGGTGAGGAGTGTCTCCCACAAGTTCACCCACTGTGGTCAATGTGTGCATTTCTCAAGTATATACAGTATTGCAGTGTTGTTACATGAAGATTACATACATGACACAGCCCGCATGGAAAAAAAACAAGCATAGACAGACATTGCAAATACCAAGCTAATATTTCCATCAAGAATCAGATTTAGAAGACCGGCACACCCGAGACAAGTTAAAATTTTAATGAGCCCGCCAAAATATGACAAAAAAATATCGGGCCCACCAAAATTAAACAAAGAATCTGGGCTGATTTGGCACGAAGATTTGAACAGCTCCAACAGTATAACTGAGCCCTGCTTTAACAAAGGATATGCTACTGCCTCAGAAGACACTGCTAGGGATGCTTAGCATCAAGAAGGGAGAGAGACCACCGCAGCAGTTGTAACTAACTTCTCCAGCCTTGACGTCCTGAAATCGGAAAAGGAAGAACATCACCATCGCAGCAGCAACCGACCACAGCCAACGTGGTACCACCAAAACCATCGCGATCGACCAACTTCGAAACAAAACTCCAGAAGGAAGAAACTGAAGAATCGAAAGTTTCCACTCTACTATCTAAGTCCTGACTACCAACAGGTCAAAACATTACCTAAAGAGACTTTAAACCTATTTCTAATGAAAGAAAATGGGTACTTACCCCATAAGTCCAAAATGCATCAGCGGATACCACCCAACTGAAGATTGTGCAGTAAGAAGTCTTCTTCGACATTCGGGGTACGGCAAGCAGAACTTACAGAATCCAGTGAACCCCGAAATCGCGAACTACCGCCAACTGACCATAAAGGACGGGTAAGCATAGTCCATGTTTGCCCTGGAGTCTAATCTAGTCAATGTTAGGTATTGGGAGGTGGGAGGTGTATTATTCACTGTAACCCCTTTGAATGTGTGATGCACTGTTCTTTATTAGAGTAATTATAAGTTTAACATTGTATTTTCTTGCCTTTAATAAAATCAAAGTTCTTTTGCACCAAACCAGTTGTCTCTTGCACTTTATCATGTCCCCCAAATAAATCTAGAGTCTAAAACCCAGGGAGTGGGAGCAATTCGAACCGCTCAGAAGGCCAGAGGTGAACCTGACCCCTGAGACCACCCCTTACACAAGTTCGACTGAGTTTTAATGAAAATTATAATGATCATGATTAGAATATATAACTTAGTCAGTTTCATCTGCTAACTGATGGTCAAACCAATGGAAAAATGTCTAAATATGTTTAAAGTGAATACGAAGTTTAGGAATGCCAAGACTTTTTGTACAAATTAATTGAAACATCTAACTTTCTTGTGTCTTATGTATTCAGAGCATGTTTAGCCAGATATAACAATACAATGCCATCAGGAAAGCTCTTAGCTCGTGCTCATGCGAGATATAGCTGAAATTAAAATTCCCAGCCTTGTTTTGAAATCCCTCCATGGCATTGTACCTCCCTATCTCTGTAACTACCTCCAGCCCTACAACCCTCAGCGACATTAGCGCTCTTCCAATTCTGGCCTCTTGCATATCCCCAGTTTTCATTGCTCCACCATTGGCGGCCGTACCTTCAGCTGCCTAGGCCCGAAACTCTGGAATTCTCTCCTTATACCTCTCCGCCTCTCTACCTCTCCTCCTTTAAGACGCTCCTTCAATCCTACCTCTTTGACCAAGCTCTGTCCTAATATCTCTTTATGTGGCTCGGTGTCAAAGTTTGTTTGATAATCACACCTGTGAAGCACCTTGGGATGTTTTACTGTGTTAAAGGCGCTATATAAATGTAAGTTGTAGTTGTTTGTTGTTATATAATCGTGATATGGCTCCTTCCAGCAAACTCAGGTCTATTTTTCAATTATTTTGTTTTAATTTTCAACAGGAAACATAATACATTTGTTCCATTCTTCAGTGCTCAAAATGTAATGATCCTGAAGTGCTGAGCTTTAGGAAAATAGACATGTGGCTCTTTCCACCAAAAAAGAGTGCCTGACAATTATTTGGACGGTCGGACATTTTGGACCCTGCCTTGATGGGACACAATTAATGCACCACGCAGCACCCCACCCTGTTATGTATGCAAACCTCACCAATGTGTAACACTTGCCACCAGGGGGCACACCTGTGGGAGACCAAAGGGTCACCTGTGCACCCTGGGCAAGCAGATATAAAAGGCAATCCACCAGGCTGCTTCCTCACTTTGGAGTAACATTAAAGAGACCAAGGTCACAATGGTTTGAGCTTACAACACAGTCTTGTGGCGTTATTCTGAACATAATAATTGGCAACGAGTTACAGATCATGAACTTTCACGCGGAAATGGCTGCCGTTGGTATTCTTAAGAGATTTGTTGAGGGTGATGATTGGGAAGCCTTCGTTGAGCGTCTCGACCAGTACTTCATGGTCAATGAGCTGGACACGGCTGAGACGGCGGTCAAGCGCAGGGCGATTCTCCTCACTGTATGTGGGTCTTCGATATATGGCTTCCTCAAAAATCTGCTGGCATAGGACAAACCAACGGACAAGTCTTACACAGAGCTGTGCACGCTGGTTCAGGAACACCTCAAGTCAAAGGAGAGCATCCAAATGGCCATGTATTGCTTTTACACGCACCATCGCTCCGAGGGCCAGAACATGGCGAGCATTGTCGCCGACTAAGACGCCTTGCGGGGCAGTGCGACTTTGCAGGATCCTTGGGGGAAATGTTGCAGGACTTTTTCGTGCTTGGAATCAGCCACGAGGTCATTCTTCGCAAACTGCTGTCTGCCGAATCCCTAGATCTGAACAAGGCCATCACGATAGCCCAGACTTTCATATCCATGAGCAACAACACAAAACAGATATCTTCACAGCATCAAAGCTCACCGGCAAGTACTGTGCATAAAATAATGCCTTCAGCAGGCAGAACTGTACATGGCAGGGCCTATACGACCGCAGAAGCCAGGCCTAGGGTGACTCAGAGGCTGCTGTGGGGTGTGAATGCGTATCCATTAACATCATGTTGGCACTGCGGGGGCAGTCATAGAGCCTGTCAATGTCAATTCAAGCACTATGTGTACTATGAGAGTAGTATGCTTAAACAAAGGGGACTACAGTGGGATGAGGGCAGAGTTGGCTAAAGTAGACTGGAAACAAGGACTAAACGGTGGCACAATTGAGGAACAGTGGAGGACTTTTAAGGAGCTCTTTCATAATGCGCAACAAAAATATATTCCAGTGAAAAAGAAGGGCGGCAAGAGAAGAGATAACCAGCCGTGGATAACCAAGGAAATAAAGGAAAGTATCAAATCAAAGACCAATGCGTATAAGGTGGCCAAGGTTAGTGGGAAACGAGAGGGTTGGGAAGATTTTAAGCAACAGCAAAGAATGACTAAAAAAGCAATAAAGAAAGGGAAGATAGATTACGAAGGTAAACTTGCGCAAAACATAAAAACAGATAGTAAAAGCTTTTACAGATATATAAAACGGAAAAGAGTGACTAAAGTAAATGTTGGTCCCTTAGAAGATGAAAAGGGGGATTTAATAATGGGAAATGTGGAAATGGCTGAGACCTTAAACAATTATTTTGCTTCCGTCTTCACAGTGGAAGACACAAAAACCATGCCAAAAATTGCTGGTCATAGGAATGTGGGAAGGGAGGACCTTAAGATGATCACTATCACTAGGGAGGTAGTGCTGGACAGACTAATGGGATTGAAGGTAGACAAGTCCCCTGGTCCTGATGAAATGCATCCCAGGGTATTAAAAGAGATGGCGGAAGTTATAGCAGATGCATTTGTTATAATCTACCAAAATTCTCTGGACTCTGGGGAGGTACCAACGGATTGGAGAGCAGCTAATGTAATGCCTTTGTTTAAAAAAGGGGGCAGGCAAAAGGCAACTTAGTTTAACATCTGTAGTGGGGAAAATGCTTGAAACTATCATTAAGGAAGAAATAGCGGGACATCTGGATAGGAATAGTGCAATCAAGCAGACGCAGCATGGATTCATGAAAGGCGAAATCATGTTTAACAAACTTACTGGAATTCTTTGAGGATATAATGAGCATGGTGGATAGAGGTGTACCGATGGATGTGGTGTATTTAGATTTCCAAAAGGCATTCGATAAGGTGCCACACAAAAGGTTACTGCAGAAGATAAAGGTACGCGGAGTCAGAGGAAATGTATTAGCATGGATAGAGAATTGGCTGGCGAACAGAAAGCAGAGAGTCGGGATAAATGGGTCCTTTTCCGGTTGGAAATCAGTGGTTAGTGGTGTGCCACAGGGATCAGTGCTGGGACCACAACTGTTTACAATATACATAGATGACCTAGAGGAGGGGACAGAGTGTAGTGCAACAAAATTTGCAGATGACACTAAGATTAGTGGGAAAGCGGGTTGTGTAGAGGACTCAGAGAGGCTACAAGGAGATTTGGATAGGTTAAGCAAATGGGCTAAGGTTTGGCAGATGGAATACAATGTCGGAAAGTGTGAGGTCATCCACTTTGGGAAAAAAAACAGTAAAAGGGAATACAACATGCTGTGGTGCAGAGGAACCTAGGGGTCCTTGTGCATGAAACTCTTTTTGGAGTTCACCTGCAAAAACATAAAACATTAAACCGTGCCACCCGACCTGGGTGACACACCAGACATTTACAAGGCCCTTTTTTCCTTTTTTTGGTTTTTTTTTGTGTTTTTCTTTTTTTCTTTTTTTTTTTCTTTTTTGGGCGCTAAAATCCCATTTTTCCAGTGCCCCCTATAAAAGGGAAAGGGGACACTAAAAGCACCGGCAATTAAAACAAATTAAACTTTAAAACGTAAAATCAAATTAAAATTTGGTTGCCGGGCGTGATGTTGCACTCCAGTCCCTCCGGTGCCCACCTCTCGCGGAAGGCCGCGAGCGTACCGGTGGACACCGCGTGCTCCATCTCCAAGGACACCTTGGACCGGATGTAAGAGCGGAAGAGAGGCAGGCAGTTAGGTTGGACGACCCCCTCGACCGCCCGCTGCCTGGACCGGCTGATGGCACCCTTGGCCGTGCCCAGGAGCAGTCCTACGAGGAGGCCTTCGGACCTACCCGCTCCCCTCCGCACAGGGTGCCCAAAGATCAGGAGAGTGGGACTGAAGTGCAGCCAGAATTTCAGGAGCAGCCCCTTCAAATAATAAAACAGGGGCTGCAACCTTGTACATTCCATAAAAACATGGAACACGGACTCTTCCAGACCGCAGAAATTGCAGGCGGCCTGGGAGTCCGTGAACCGGCTTAAAAATTTGTTGCACGGCACTGCTCCGTGCACCACCCTCCAGGCCAAGTCCCCGATGAATAGTGGGAGGACCCCTGCGTAGAGTGCCCTCCATCGGGGACCCCCGCCTCCTCCGGACGGCAAGATGGTACGCCATGGCGTGTCTGGACGGCCGGCGAGGATGGCAAAGTTGAGGGTGTGCAGGAGCAGCCCGTACAGGAAACCCCTCCGCGCGGAACTGAAAGGCACGGAGGGGATTTCCCCGAGGCGGCTCAAGTTGTGAGGCGCCGGCCCCCGAGGGAGGATCCGGGGTTTGGCGCCGATGAGGAATTCCGTCCGGACGGGGGTCAGTTCGGACGGGATCTCCCCACGTGCTTGAGCCTCCTCGATGCACCTAACGGAGTCAGGGCCCAGAGCTGTTTTTAGCGACTCGATGGCATCGGCCGCGTGGCGGACGTTGACAGAATTTAGGCGCCGTGCCAGCGTGTCTGGCGCCATCCAGCCCGCTCCTCCGCTATCGAGCAGGTCCCTGACCCTGGTCACCTCACCAGCCACAGCCCTCTCTTCCGACCGCCACATAAAACCTCGGTCGTGGAGGTACGGATTCCCGAGCAGCGGCTCCTGCAGGACGGCCGCCACTCCAGCCGGCGGAGAGCTGCGCTTGGTGGAGACTTTGTTCCAGACCCTGATGAGTTCCCTGTAAAAGACAGGCAGCTCCCGGAGGGCGGTCCTGGCACCCCCCAAGTTCACAAACAGGAGCTGCGTGTCATAATTGAGGTCGCGCTGCTGGCGGAAGAAATACCTCGCCAGAGCACACCACCTAGGAGGGGGCTCGACGTAAAGGTATCTCTGCAGGGTCTGAAGACGGAAAGTCGCGAGCTGGGCGCTGACGCACACCAACGACTGACCGCCCTCCTCAAGCGGGAGACTCAAGACCGCAGCAGAGACCCAGTGCTTCCTGTTGTTCCAGAAGAAGTCCACCAGCTTCTTCTGTATCTTGGTGACAAACGCAGAGGGAGGGGTCAAAGTGACCAGCCGGTACCACAACATTGCGGCCACCAGCTGGTTTATGACTAGCGCTCGACCCCTGTAGGACAGCACTCGGAGCAGTCCTGTCCAGCGCCCTAGGCGAGCGGCGACCTTGGCCTCCAGCTCCTGCCAGTTCGCCGGCCAGGCTCCCTTGTCGGGGCTAAGGTAGACTCCCAGATAGAGGAGATGGGTCGTGCTCCAGGCAAAAGGCCTGAGCTCCCCCGGCAGGGAGTCCACCCGCCACTGACCCACCAGGAGTCCGGAACATTTCTCCCAGTTGATCCTGGCGGAGGACGCGGCCGAGTAAATCTCCTGGCACTCACGCATCCTCCGCAGGTCAGCGGGATCCTCTACCGCGAGGAGCACGTCATCGGCGTAAGCCGAGAGGACGACCTCCACGCCCGGCCCTTGCAGAGCCAGTCCTGTCAACCTCGTCCGCAAGAGGCGCAGGAAAGGCTTCACGCAAACGGCATATAACTGGCCGGACATGGGGCATCCCTGGCGCACCCCTCTCCTAAAGCGAAGGGGCGCCATCAAGGACCCGTTAACCTTAATCAGACACTCCGCGGCGGCGTACAAAAGTCGGATCCGGGCGACGAAATGCGTCCCGAACCCGAAAGCGCGCAGAGTTCCGAGCAGATAGTCGTGATCCACCCTGTCGAACGCCTTCTCTTGGTCGAGGGATAGGAAGGCGACCGACAGACCAGCCTCCTGGGAACAATGGATGAGGTCCCGGACCAGATGGATGTTATCGTGGATTGTCCGGCCCGGGACCGTGTAGGACTGGTCGGGTGGATCATGTGGTCCAGCACGGCACCAAGGCGAGCAGACATCGCCCTGGCGAAGATTTTGTAGTCCGTGCTGAGGAGGGAGACCGGGCGCCAGTTCTTAAGGAGGCGGAGATCGCCCTTCTTAGGCAGCAGGACGATGACTGCCCTGCGCCAAGAGAGGGGCATCTCCCCGGTCGCCAGACTTTCCCCCAGGACCCGCGCGTAGTCGCTCCCCAGGACGTCCCAGAACGCCCTGTGGAACTCCACGGTCAGCCCGTCCAGCCCCGGGGATTTTCCCCTCGAGAGCCGGGCGAGGGCACCGGTCAGCTCCGCCAGGCTTAGCGGAGCTTCCAGATTTTCGGCGCCCTCCGGGCTGACCTTCGGCAGGTCCTCCCACAAAACTCTACGCGCTTCCTCGCTGGACGGATCCGGAGAGAACAGAGCCCTGTAATATTCACGGGCCCTGTTGTTGACGCCCTCCGGATCCGAGACGAGAGAGCCGTCGTCGGCCAGCAGCGTCAAGAGCTGCTTACGGACACTCTGCCTTTTTTCCAGCGAGTAGAAGAAGGGGGAGCCGCGGTCCAGATCCCGCAGGAACCGGATCCGCGACCTCACGAACGCGCCTCGGGACCCGACGTACTGCAGGTCCTTCAGCGCGGCCTTCTTCGCTTCGTACACCGTCCGCAGGGCCGGGTCCTGGACGACTTGACCGAGACGGGCTTCCAGGTCGAGCACCTCTTTTTCTAGGCGCCCGACTCTGGCCGCCCGCCTCTTGGTCGACCCCCTCGCGTACTCTTGACAGAAGACGCGGACGTGAGCCTTGCCCACGTCCCACCATAGCCTCAAGGAGGGGAAGCCCCCCTGCTTCCTTCTCCAGTCGGACCAGAATCGACGGAACGAGTCCTGGAACCGCACGTCCTCCAGCAGCCGGTTGTTAAAGTGCCAGTACGCGGACCCCGTCCTCGCGCGGAGCGAAGCGAGCTCCGCCCACACCAGGTGGTGGTCCGAACACGGCACCGGCCGCATGGAGGCCGCCGGGACGCAGGAAACTTACGCCCGAGACACGTAAAGGCGGTCGACTCTAGACCATCCAACTCCAGGCCTCACCCAAGCTGGAGTCGGGGTGGAGATTTCGCCAGACGTCCACCAAGTCGAAGGACCCGACCAGGTCCCTCAACTTCTCCATCGCCGTCATGCACTGCGGGGCACCGGAGCGGTCCCTCGCCTCGAGGGTGCAGTTAAAATCCTCCCCGAGGACAATGCAGTCGCCGACGTCGACGGAGCTAAGAAGAGCGGACACCTCTTCAAAGAAGCGCGTTTGCTGCGGGCCGGGCTGAGGGGCGTACACGTTCACGAGATGGAGCGGCACGTCCCCCAGGCGAACCGTTACGTGCAGCAAGCGGCCTGGCACGGGCTCCTCGACCCCCAAGATCTCCGGCTGAAAATGCGGGCCCAGCAAGATGGCCACCCCACTAGAAATGGCGGTGAGGTGGCTCATGCGGACCTCTCCTTGCCATTCCAGGAGCCACGTGGCTTCGTCTCCCGGAACGGTGTGGGTTTCTTGCAGGAAGCACACCACATATTTCCCCTCCCGCAGGAGCGAAAAATTGTCAAATCTACGGCGTGCCCCTCTGCCGCCGTTGATGTTGAGGCTGGCTATGGTTATCTTCATGGCAAAAGCATAGTGCAACCTCTACCTTAACCTATTGTGGGGGAGGGAGCGGAGTCTTTTGTTGAACTCTGCTCCCTCCGCAGCCCAGCAAGGAGTCCCTCGAGCTCGCGCAGCTCAAGGTGTTGCGCCTTTGTCAAGGGCCCGCCCGCGGCCAAGGTTTTAACGGCGGCGCAGACGGACCCCTTGATCAGCTCTGGCTCGGACCATTTTTCCAGGGCTAGTCGGGCTTGGTTGCAGTGATCCCGGCTCTGGGCCAAAAAGTCCCCGAGTTCCTTTGCAGGAATGAGGATGGTCTCGGCGGCGGCCGCGAGCAGATCCACCGCCTCGCTGGCGGTGGTCTCTAGGTCTTCACCCGCGTCCCCCACCGAGTCCCCGTCCTCCTCTGGGAGGTGGCCGCCAGCAGCCGGCCCATCGACCGCACAAGGTACGGCAAATGAACCGGCCGCTCCAACCGGCCCTGGCTCTGCCCCGATCCCACCCCCAGGATCGTCGGCAGAGGAGTCCCCACTGGGCTCTTTTAAAAATGGTGGCTGGGTCGGGAAATGACAGCGGAAGGGGTTCCCCCTCCGCCCCAGGAACCGGGGAACAAGGAGAGACCCGGCCATAGGAAATCCCCAGGCTCCCCAAGTGCATCGGCTCCAAAGTAAGGGGCGAGGGTGGGTGTTCCTCCCCCTCCCCGCTGCCACCCCCCGGCCCAGCATCTACAGTTTCATTAAAATCACTCATTTGTGTTTCTGCCGGGTCGAGCGACTCCCGGGGGAAAGTGATTAATAGCTGGGCGGGCTCAGGTTCGGCCTTTTCGGCCCCGCCCGCCTCAGTCCCCGGGACGCCCGACCCGGCGGCAATGCATTCCTCCGCGATCCCCACGCCCCCCACGACAGGCAGATCTTCCACGCCATCCCCGGGAGGCAGAGGCTGGGCAGCCTCGACTGTCTCACCCTCCCCGGGGACAGACTCCTCTCGCCTACAGCGCAGCTTGGGGGCGCTGGTTGGGGACGCGGGACACGCGGCGGGCACCGACTCCTCCGCGGAGGGATGTTGTTCCCCCTCCGCCTCATCGGAGCCGTGCCTCCTTTTGTTCCTGGGGGCGCGCGGAGGCAGGGAGACCTCCATGTCTGCCGAGGCCTCCCGCTCCGCCCCCCCCTTTTCCTTTTCTTGCCCGCGCCCGGGCCCCTCTGCGGTGTTGTTCAAGGGCTCGGGCACGGGCTCGGGGCACCCCGCGCTCGCCGGTGACTGGGTTGGGCCGAGCGCGGTAAACAAATTGTCTGGCGCACCGAGGGGACCCGCCTCTAGATGTTTCTCCTTGTTCCGCGCCTTCTTTCCGTTCGGACGCTTTCCCTCCCCCCCGCCGGAGGCCGTAATAGCAAGGGCCCCCGGCGATGCCCGCGCACCTATGGCTCCCGGCACGCGGACGCAACTAGGGGGAGGGGTGGCGGCGGCGCCAGCCTTGGCCGCCTTCGGTGGTTTGGCGGCCTTGGAGGCGGGGCAGTTCTTGCGAATGTGCCCCACCTCTCTGCAGGCATGGCACCGCACGCCGTCCGACATCCAGAAGACGCGGTAGGCAGTCCCCTCGTGCACCACATTAAAGTGCCCTTCCGTCATGTCCTCCCGCGCCAGCCGGACAAAGAGCTGGCGGCGGAAGGAGAACACGTGGCGCAGGCTGTTCTCCCTGAGGCCGAGCGGTATGGGGTTGATCCCCGACCTTACCTCCCCCAGTTGGTGTAGGTGAGGGAGGAGGAGCTCAGCGGAAACAAAGGGCGGGACGTTTGACACGATGACCCTCTGCGCGGTGGCCTCGAGAGGGTCCACCGGCAGGAACGTCCCGCCCACCGTGAGCCCCTTTTCAAGGGCCAGGGACACCGCCCGCTCCGACCCCAGGAAGAACACGGCCTTCCCAGACTGCGACAATGGCCGAGGGGCCGACTACCCCAGCCATCGCCCGCACGCACTCCTCGATGGTCATTGTGGGGTGAGTGTAGCTCTTGACCCCGTGTTTTTTTGTGATTAATCTGAATGGTGGCAGGGCAGCGGGTGGCGCAGGAGGTGCCGTGGAAGCGGTTGCCACCTGCGCATATGTCCTTGCTGGCCCTGCCACCGGCGTGGATGGGGTCGCCATCACGGGGTCCCTTTAAGGGCTACACCCACCCCAAAGTCACAGGCCTTAATGGTCTTTATTGGCCTCGTATATTAACTGAGCAGAGGAGCCCTTAACGAGGCACCTCTCCCCTAGTTGGCAATTGGGGAGGGGCCTTGCTCCCTCTGCTCAGTTGTCTCAATTGTTTTTTTTTTTAAATTAGGAGAAAGGGGCCTCAGAGAGAGAGGGGAGAAACAGAGTAACAGAGAAAGAGAGAGGGGGGTGGGAAGGGGGGGGGGGAACTGCGAGGGCAGGTCTCCCCTCGCAGCTGTGGGTGGGTGCAATCCCCAGATGGCAAAACACAAAGTCTTTGGGGTGGTCTTCAGGTGAGGGGAGAAGATGTCTTCACCTGGGGCAGCTCGAGCCACCAGGCACACACTCCTAATGATGTTTAAATAGGGTGATTAAGGAAAATCTTCAGCCTGGTAGCTCCAGCTATCCCAGGCTAGGCAATTGGGGGGGGGGGGTTCAGTTGTGTGTGGGGCCTAGTTGTAAGCAAGGCCCCCACACACACTTCCACACACACACACCCCCCCGCGATGTTCCGGCCCTCAGTGGTCTTCTTTCCTCCCCCCACCGATATAACAAAGTCTTTTGGGAAATGCACCCACACCCACCTGTAGAAATGGTAGAGTCTCCCTCCTTCCACACTGGATGTTTGTTGTTGGTTTTTCCCCCTCTCTCCAACTCTTTGCAGAAGTGGTAAAATGTTTGAAAGTTTTCTGCTTCCTCCTCTCCCTCTGGGTGAAAGTTGGTGGTGAAGCCCCTTCCTTCCTTCTCTTCCTGAGCTGGTCTCAGGGCTCTCCAGGCAGGAGCAAAAGTTGATAGCTGCTCCTCTCACTGCTCACAGCTCCAACTGCGCAGGACACGCCTCCACTGCTCCACGATTGGTTCCTTGTGCATGAAACTCTTTTGAGTTTACCTGCAAAAACATAAACATTAAAACCATGCCACCCGACCTGGGTGACACAGCAGACATTTTCAAGGCCCCTTTTTTCCTTTTTTCTTTTTTTTTGTGGTTTTTTTGGGGCGCTAAAATCAAATTTTTCCAGTGCCCCCTATAAAAGGGGAGGGGGACACTAAATTCACCGGCAATGAAAACAAATTAAACTTTAAAACGTAAAATCGAATTAAAATTTGGTTGCCGGGCGTGATGATGCACTCCAGTCCCTCCGGTGCCCACCTCTCGCGGAAGGCCGCGAGCGTACCGGTGGACACCGCGTGCTCCATCTCCAAGGACACCCTGGACCGAATGTAAGAGCGGAAGAGAGGCAGGCAGTCAGGTTGAACTACCCCCTCGACCGCTCGCTGCCTGGACCGGCTGATGGCACCCTTGGCCGTGCCCAGGAGCAGTCCTACGAGGAGGCCCTCGGACCTACCCGCTCCCCTCCGCACAGGGTGCCCAAAGATCAGGAGAGTGGGACTGAAGTGCAGCCAGAATTTCAGGAGCAGCCCCTTCAAATAATGGAACAGGGGCTGCAACCTTGTGCACTCAATAAAAACATGGAACACGGACTCCTCCAGACCGCAGAAATTGCAGGCGGCCTGGGAGTCTGTGAACCGGCTTAAAAATTTGTTGCACGGCACTGCTCCGTGCACCACCCTCCAGGCCAAGTCCCCGATGAATAGTGGGAGGACCCCTGCGTAGAGTGCCCTCCATCGGGGACCCCCGCCTCCTCCGGACGGCAAGATGGTACGCCATGGCGTGTCCGGACGGCCGGCGAGGATGGCAAAGTTGAGGGTGTGCAGGAGCAGCCCGTACAGGAAACCCCTCCGCGCGGAACTGAAAGGCACGGAGGGGATTTCCCCGAGGCGGCTCAAGTTGTGAGGCGCCGGCCCCCGAGGGAGGTTCCGGGGTTTGGCGCCGATGAGGAATTCCGTCCGGACGGGGGTCAGTTCGGACGGGATCTCCCCACGTGCTTGAGCCTCCTCGATGCACCTAACGGAGTCAGGGCCCAGAGCTGTTTTTAGCGACTCGATGGCATCGGCCGCGTGGCGGACGTTGACAGAATTTAGGCGCCGTGCCAGCGTGTCTGGCGCCATCCAGCCCGCTCCTCCGCTATCGAGCAGGTCCCTGACCCTGGTCACCTCACCAGCCACAGCCCTCTCTTCCGACCGCCACATAAAACCTCGGCCGTGGAGGTACGGATTCCCGAGCAGCGGTTCCTGCAGGACGGCCGCCACTCCAGCCGGCGGAGAGCTGCGCTTGGTGGAGACTTTGTTCCAGACCCTGATGAGTTCCCTGTAAAAGACAGGCAGCTCCCGGAGGGCGGTCCTGGCACCCCCCAAGTTCACAAACAGGAGCTGCGTGTCATAATTGAGGTCGCGCTGCTGGCGGAAGAAATACCTCGCCAGAGCACACCACCTAGGAGGGGGCTCGACGTAAAGGTATCTCTGCAGGGTCTGAAGACGGAAAGTCGCGAGCTGGGCGCTGACGCACACCAACGACTGACCACCCTCCTCAAGCGGGAGACTCAAGACCGCGGCAGTGACCCAGTGCTTCCTGTTGTTCCAGAAGAAGTCCACCAGCTTCTTCTGTATCTTGGCGACAAACGCAGGGGGAGGGGTCAAAGTGACCAGCCGGTACCACAGCATTGCGGCCACCAGCTGGTTTATGACTAGCGCTCGACCCCTGTAGGACAGCACTCGGAGCAGTCCTGTCCAGCGCCCTAGGCGAGCGGCGACCTTGGCCTCCAGCTCCTGCCAGTTCGCCGGCCAGGCTCCCTCGTCGGGGCTAAGGTAGACTCCCAGATAGAGGAGATGGGTCGTGCTCCAGGCAAAAGGCCTGAGCTCCCCCGGCAGGGAGTCCACCCGCCACTGACCCACCAGGAGTCCGGAACATTTCTCCCAGTTGATCCTGGCGGAGGACGCGGCCGAGTAAATCTCCTGGCACTCACGCATCCTCCGCAGGTCAGCGGGATCCTCTACCGCGAGGAGCACGTCATCGGCGTAAGCCGAGAGGACGACCTCCACGCCCGGCCCTTGCAGAGCCAGTCCCGTCAACCTCGTCCGCAAGAGGCGCAGGAAAGGCTCCACGCAAACGGCGTATAACTGGCCGGACATGGGGCATCCCTGGCGCACCCCTCTCCTAAAGCGAAGGGGCGCCGTCAAGGACCCGTTAACCTTAATCAGACACTCCGCGGCGGCGTACAAAAGTCGGATCCGGGCGACGAAATGCGTCCCGAACCCGAAAGCGCGCAGAGTTCCGAGCAGATAGTCGTGATCCACCCTGTCCTTGTGCATGAATCCCAAAAAAGGTTAATTTGCAGGTGCAGCAGGTAATCAGGAAGGCAAATGGAATGTTGGCCTTCATTGCGAAAGGGATGGAGTACAAAAGCAGGGAGGTGTTGCTGCAACTGTATAAGGTATTGGTAAGGCCGCACCTGGAGTACTGCGTGCAGTTTTGGTCACCTTACTTAAGGAAGGATATACTAGCTTTGGAAGGGGTACAGAGACAATTCACTAGGCTGATTCGAGAAATGAGGGGGTTAACTTATGATGATAGATTGAGTAGACTGGGTCTTTACTCCTTGGAGTTCAGAAGGATGAGGGGTAATCTTATAGAAACATTTAAAATCATGAAAGAGATAGACAAGATAGAGACAGAGAGGTTGTTTCCATTGGTGGGGGAGACTAGAACTAGGGGGCACAGCCTCAAAATACGGAGGAGCCAATTTAAAACCGAGTTGAGAAAGAATTTCTTCTCCCAGAGGGTTGTGAATCTGTAGAATTCTCTGCCCAAGGAAGCAGTTGAGGCTGGCTCATTGAATGTTTTCAAGTCAAAGATAGATAGATTTTTAAGCAATAAGGGAATTAAGGGTTACGGGGAGAGGGCGGGTAAGTGGAGCTGAGTCCACGACCAGATCAGCCATGATCTTGTTGAATGGCGGAGCAGGCTCGAGGGGCTAGATGGCCTACTCCTGTTCCTAATTCTTATGTTCTTATGTTAAGGGCTGTGGAACAATGGGGCACCTCCAGCGAACGTGCAAGTGACCTCTGACTCACCACGTAGCAGAGTCAGCAGAGGATGACCGATCCAGCGCGGATCACGCTGAACGACCAGGAGAGGCAACTCAACCTGAGGATGAGGATGAAGTGTAAGGGGTACACACCTTCACCACCAAATGCCCTCCGATAATGTTAAAAGTTAAACTTAACGGCATTCCAGTCTCCATGGAATTGGACACGGGAGTAAGTCAATCAATCATGAGCCAGAAGGCTTTTGAAAAACTGTGGGACAACAGGCACAGAGGCCAAAACTGAGCCCGATTCACACAACGCTGCGCATGTACACCAAAGAACTCATACCTGTTATCGGCAGTGCAGCAGTGAAAGTATCGTACGATGGAATGGTGCATGATTTACCACTGTGGATTGTACCAGGCGATGGCCCAATGCTGTTCGACAGAAGCTGGCTAGGAATGATCCGATGGAATTGGGACGACATCAAAGCACTTTCTTCAGTTGATGATGCCTCATGCGCCCAGATGCTAAACAAATTCCCGGTGTTATTTGAGCCAGGCATCGTCAACTTCACAGGCGCCAAGGTGCAGATCCATCTTGTTCCTGGGGCACAGCCCGTTCATCACAAGGCCCGAGCAGTCCCATATATGAGAGAAAGTCGAGATCGAACTGGACAGACTTCAACGAGAGGGAATCATATCACCAGTTGAGTTCAACATGTGGGTCAGTCCAATCCTGCCAGTGCTAAAGAGCGATGGGACGGTCAGAATCTGCGGGGACTACAAAGTAACGATCAACCGAGTCTCGTTACAGGACCAGTACTCACTTCCTAAAGCGGAGGACCTATTCACAATGCTAGCAGGGTGAAAGTCATTCATCAAGCTAGATCTAATCTCTGTTTACATGACACAGGAGCTGGTTGAACCGTCAAAGAAGTTGACGTGCATCAACATGCACAAAGGACTGTTCGTGTACCACAGATGCCCCTTTGGGATTCGCTCGGCTGCGGCCATCTTCCAGAGGAACATGAAGTGTCTGCTGAAATCGGTTCCATGCACCGTGGTGTTCCAAGACAACATCTTGATAACACCACCGAATACTTGCACAACCTGGAAGAGGTTCTAAAGCGACTGGACAGAGTAGGACTTAGGCTGAAACGTTCCAAGTGTGTTTTCCTGGCACCAGAGATTGAATTTCTGACGAGAAAGATTGCAGCAGATGGCATCAGACCCATGGACTCCAAGGCGGAGGCCATCAAGAATGCACCCAGACCACAAAATGTGACGGAGCTGCGTTCGTTCCTGGGACTCCTCAACTATTTTGGTAACTTTCTACTGGGGTTGAGCACTTTGCTGGAACCATTGCATTTATTGCTACCCAAGGGTGACGACTGGGTTTGGGGTAAATCTCAAGAGACAGCCTTTAATAAGGCCAGAAACCTGCTATGCTCTAACAAGTTACTTGTATTCTATGACCCATGTAAACTAGCTTGTGATGCGTCATCGTACAGGGTCGGTTGTGTGTTACAGCAAGCCAATGTGTCAGGCAAACTGCAACCGGTTGCATATGCGTCCAGAAGTTTATTCTGGGCTGAAAAGCCTACAGTATGGTTGATAAAGAAGCTTTAGCATGTGTATACAGGGTTAAGAAAATACACCGACACCTATTTGGTCTCCGATTTGAGCTCGAAACCGACTACAAACCGCTTACTTCACTGCTCTCAGAAAGCAAAGGTATCAACACCAATGCTTTGTCCCACATCCAAAGATGGGCACTAACATTGTCTGCATATGACTATGTAATCCGCCACAGACCAGGCACTGAGAACTGTGCTGAAGCCCTCAGTCGGCTACCATTGCCCACCAAAGGGGTGGAAATGGCGCAACCCGCAGACTTGCTTCTGGTAATGGATGCTTTTGAGAGTGAGGGGTCACCCGTTACGGCTCACCAGATCAGAACCTGGACTAGCCAAGACCCTGTGTTATCACTAGTAAAAAGCTGCATCCTTAATGGGAGCTGGTCGGTGGTTCCCGGGGAAATGCAAGATGAAATTAAGCCGTTCCACCGACGTAAGAATGAATTGTCCATCCAATTGGATTGTCTCCTATGGGGGAATCATGTGGTTTTGCCAAAAAAATGCAGGGAAACATTTATACGCAACCTACACAGTACCCACCCAGGCATAGTCATGATGAAAATTATCGCCAGGTCGCACGTTTGGTGGCCCGGCATTGACTCTGAATTGGAGTCATGCATACACCAATGCAACACTTGCTCACAGTTGAGCAACGCATCCAGGGAGGCTCCACTGAGCCTGTGGTCATGGTCCTCCAAACCGTGGTCCTGGGTCCACGTAGGTTTTGCTGGCCCTTTTCGAGGAAAGATGTTTCTAGTAGCAGTGGACGCTTACTCCAAATGGATTGAATGTATAATAATGTCATCATGTACGTCCAATGCCACCATTGAAACCTCAGGGCCATGTTCACCACCCATGCTTTGCCCGACATCCTAGTTAGTGACAATGGACTGTGTTTCACCAGCTCGGAATTCAATGAGTTCATGACCCGCAATGGCATTAAGCATCTCAGGTCTGCCCCATTTAAGCCTGCAGCCAATGGCCAAGCGGAATGGGCAGTCCAAACCATCGAGCAGAGCTTGAAATGCGTGACGTACGGCTCCTTGCAGACCCGGTTATCTCGGGTCCTGCTCAGCTACCGGACACGCCCCCACTCGCTCACTGGGGATCCCCTGCAGAATTGTTAATGAAGGGAGCACTCAATGATCACGTAGAGACCCAGCAGCACCGGCATAACGCGTACCACGATCGCGCGGCTGTATCGCGTGGCATTGAGGTTAATGATCCTGTTTGTTCTCAATTACGGACATGGTCCAAAATGGATTTCTGGCACTGTTTTAGCCAAGGAGGGGAATAGAGTGTTTGTTGTTAAACTGTTGAATGGGCAAACATGCAGAAAGCACTTGGATCAGACCAAACTGCGGTTCACTGACAACCAAGAACAGTTTGAAGAAGACTTTACCATCTATGATCCATCAACACACACACAACCAGCAATTGACCTCGCTGTCAACCACGAGGATGAACCCACCATGCCCGACAGTCCGATCAGACCAGCCGCGCCGCCATGCAGCAATGATCCAACCAACTCACCTATGCCAGGACTTCAACTCAGGCAATCGAACCGGGAACACAGCGCCAGATCACCTCAACCTGTAAATAACTTGTACATAAGACTGTGGGGGGGCGGGGGGAGTGATGTTACGTATGCAAACCTCACCAATGTGTAAGGCTTGCCACCAGGGAGCGCACCTGTGGGAGACCTAAGGGTCACCTGTGCACCCTGGGCAAGCAGGTATAAAAGGCAATCTACCATGCTGCTTCCTGACTTTGGAGTTACATTAAAGTGACCAAGGTCACAATGGTTTTAGCTTACAACACAGTCTTGTGGAGTTATTCTGAACATAATACACCCCTGGAAAGCTGTCAGAGTTCTCAGCAGGGGGTGCAGAGAGGACTGCTGCATGATGAATGAATCATGGCTGCTGCCAGGAAACCAGGCCTGTGGTCACAAATAAGCTGGACGTTGAGGGAGTGGAACACCTTTTTGTTGACAGGGATGGCAGGATGATGATGGGGAGCATGCAAGATAATATGGGTGCAGTCTATGGCACTGTGCATCCTGGGGAAGCCTGCAAAGCAGGAGAAGCCTAGTGCTCTCTCATCCTGCTTCGCTCTGTCCATTATGATATAGGTGCAGCTGTCCCTCCTCGCATCGAGAATCTCGGTGACTCCTCTAATACAATGGCAAACTAGGAGAGGTTACTCATGTCACCTGCTGTAGCCTGGAAGGAGAATGTTATATAAAAGTTCAGGGCTGTCATTGCCCTGGTGCAAGGCTTGAGGTGTGGCTGCAGTAGGTGACATAGCTCAGTGACAGCCTCCTTTTTGAAACACAAGTGCTTCACACATTGCTCGACAGTGAAGTTAAGGTAAGAATAGTGCTTCCTGAAGATCCACTGTGGGTATGGCTTCATGCACAGTGCCATCCTCATTCCCCTTCCCCCAGCGACTCTTGTTCTCTCCCATCTTCATTGCGGTTTCCCCCTCATCCTCCAGCCATGGCTCAGTTGGTAACACTCTCACCTTTGAATCAGATGTTTGTGAGTACAAGTCCCACTGCAGTGACTTGAGCACAATAAGCTAGGCTGACACTCCAGTGCAATGCTGGGGGAGTGCTACACTGTTGGAGGTGCCGTCTTTCAGATGAGACATTAAACTGCGTCTGCCTTCTCAGGTGAACTTAGGAAGATACCAAGGCACTATTTCGAAGAAGAGCAGGGGAGTTTTCCCCGGTGTCCTGGCCAATATTTATCCCTCAATAAACATCATCAAAAATAGATTCTCTGATCATTATCACATTGCTGTTTGTGTGAGCTGGCTGTGCACACATTGGCTGTCACGTTTCCAACATTGCAACAGTGGCTACACTTCAAAAGTACTTAATTGGCTGCAATGCGCTTTGGGATGTCCTGAGGTCGTGATAGGTGCTGTATAAATGCAAATCTTTCTTTCTTTTCCTCCAGCCTACAAGTTCACCCATGACTGTAGTGTAACTCTTTTAAAGGCAGCTAGAAGCAGCCCAGTACCAACAATAAAACTGCTTAGCAGAAATCAATAATCAGTCCTATAAGCCAGAAAATAGGCTGCTGGTTGACTTATGGCCAAGTTGGACTGACCAAAAAAATAACGAGAAGTTAATTAGTAGGCGAAAAGGACAAACCAGCAACTAACCTGTATGTGGCAGATGAGCCTTTTAATCATCATCATAGGCAATCCCTCGTAACGAGGATGACTTGCTTCCACGCCAAAAAGGGATGAGTTCACAGGTGTTTCTTTTAAGGTGAGCCTTTTAAATAGCACTGCTGAAGGGCCCTTCCTGCCCTTTGGTGGCATGAGTGTTGAGCAAGTTTATCAAGTGCCAAGCAAAGTTTTGGGATGGACCAGTTTCACATCAGGGTTCCAACAACCCTCATTGGGAACCCAATCTAATATGGCAGGCGACACATTTCCAGCACAGAATGAACATGTAGACATGCACCCCTCACCATATTGGACGCTTAAGTTCCCCATTTTACTCTCATAAAATGGAGGCAGCGCCAATTAATTTTTAGGCCTTTGTCTCCAGTTCAGATAATTGCTGCAGTTGGCAGCTAAGCTATGTCAGTAAAGGTGGGCTTTACTGTTGATCTTGCAAACCAGTGAGTTATGGGAACTTTACAAAGCTGCGCTAAATAAAATTAAAATTTTTTGTCATGCACCAATAAGTCAAATCAATTTAGAGGTTGCTGAAATAGAAGATAGATAGCAGTGTTCAGATATCCAGCATAATAGGAGGCAGCAATCCATAGCACTCTCATGGGAATGATGGTCCACTGACCTTTCATTCATCTGTCCATTAATAAGATAGATCATGCTGCTTGGAGGAAAGAAGTGATTAAGAGCAGGATAGCTCATATATCTTTGAGTGTATTGCAAATCAATTGACTGCCATAACATTATTTCTTCCTCCATCAGTTTTTCTTCTCTATTCTGAAGGTAATTGACTCCGTTCATGACTTTAGTGCGAGCCTTGGCAATAAAAGGGACTGCCTGACTATCTGATCATGGTAGGCTTCACAGCTAAGGCTGAGCTGATCTTCACTTGATGTTCCCACAGTTGGGTTGTTGTGTATGGAGAAAGAGTCAGACTGAACACTGTGAGCTCAAAGTAAAGTGTGACCGTAGTCTTTTATTGCAGGTCTCCAGAGTGCCTCTCCAACCTGAGAAGCCTCCTTAAATACCTGTGCTCCCAAGGGATTATGGAATCCCTTGGGACTCCAGGGGATGAGCCCTCTGGTGGCTGTAAAGAGTAAATACAAGTTTACATATATAACAGGGGTCGATTTACACTTGAGAAAATCAACGTTAATGGGGCGATAAAGGAGTGAATAAATGGGGTGGTTAGCCTTACCGTCCATCAACTCTGACCATCAGCCTACTGTAACTTTCCAACACACCTTTTCAGTTTGTGGGCTGAAAGGGGAGAATTTTCTCTCACACCAAACTGGGTAGCACTAACTGCTTTAAGCTCACCATGAACTGGAATTGACTCATGTCGAACAAAAACATCAGCACAGACGAGTTATGCCGAATGGCCTGTTTGTGTGTGCTATATTGTATGTAATTAGGAGCCAAATTGTTTCAGATTTGAGTGTGGAATCCAGTTCAAGCAGCTAGAGGGTGTCGGAATCCTACCCGATTGTGTGTGAAACCTTGGGGTTGAATTTCCACAGGGTCTCTCCAGATTATCCGCCATGACCTTGGTGGAAGATGCAGAGAAGCCCCGGAGAAAACGGCATGAATGGCCGTTTGCTGTCAGCATTTCACAGATCGTCTGCTGAGGCTATAGCGGACAATTGGGAGAATCCCTGTGCAAATTAAACCCACTAGTAGTAACCAGCTTACTTCCACATGGGAATCACTTTAACTGAGTGGTAAAGTTAGGTGTCACACATCTGAACAAAACGCAAGCACCAAGAGGCCATGCCATGCAATCTCAACAGGGCTGTGCGTAAGTTGCCAATTCACATTTTTTGGGGTGAACTTGTAACTTTAAAATGTGAGTTTTCGATGGTAAAGGCCCTATAAAGGTTATTAAACTGAAGTTGAATTACGCTGGAATTGAAGACAGGGCTGCCTCAGTTCTTTCTAATAGGCTACAGGTCGAGTCAGTCATGGGAAGTCACCCCTCACCATTTTCCCCATCATCTCGCCCTACTCTTGTAATTCCACAATGGCCCAGCACACTCCATCTCTCTCCTACTGTCACCACTGCTCTCCATCCCACTAAGACTCTCGACTTAACCCACTCCTCTCCCTGCTGCAGTACCTGGAGAGCTGACCCATCCTTTCACTTCCATACTGTCCCTAGACCTGACCCATGCTTCTTACTCTCCCTGGACCTGACCCACTCCTCTCACTATCCCTAAACTGTTCAGCTGGAATCCGAGCTGCAGACATTGCGATGCATCAGGGACCTGGACACTTTGTTCCAGGAGACATTCACAGCCTTTAGGTTAAGCAGTACTTTAGAGTTCATCAATTGTCTGGGACAGGAAGGTATGACTGCGAGTTAGGCAGATATGGGAACCCAGGATATAGTGATGGAGGAGCCTCAGCCCTTGAGGTTGTCCGACAGGTATGAGGCACTTGCTGCCTGTATGGATGAGAACAAGTTATACAGGGAGGATGGGCAAATTGACCACGGCACCTTGGTACAGGCTATTCAAGTGGGGGGAGTAAAAAGGAATGTGGTAGTGGGAGGTGACAGTATAGTCAGGGGGATAGATACTGTTCTCTACAGCTGTGACAGGGAGTTCCGGAGGTTCTGTTGCCTACACAGTACCAGCGTTAAGGAGATCTCCTCGCGGCTGGAGAAGAACTTGGAGAGGGAGGGGGAGGATCCAGTTGTTGTGGTCCATGTAGGAACCAATGACATAAGTAGAACCAGGAATGAGATTTTGCTGAGGGAGTTTGAGGTGCTAAGATCCAAATTAAAAAGCAGAACCTCAAACGTAATGATCTCTGAATTGTTACCTGAAGCACACGCAAATTGGTATAAGGACAAACAGATTAGAGGTTTAAATGTGTGGCTCAATGAGTGGTGTGGGAGGAAGATGTTTCGCTTCATGCGGCACTGTCACTGGTAGTGTGGAAAGAAGGAGCTGTTCTGTTGGGACAGGCTCCACTTAAACCGGGCTGGGACTAGGGTCCTGGTGAACTGAATAACTAGGGCAGTAGACAGGGCTTTAAACTAATGAAGGGGGGGTGGGGTCGGAGGGGTTCGGATTCAGGAAAGAATAAATTTAAAAGCAGCAAGAGAAATGTCAAGGCTCTAGAGTAGAGTAGAGCTTTGGGTAAAAATTAGCAGAGTATGTCAGGAAGGGACAGAGAGTAACAAAGGTAATAAGGCATCAGTAACTTAGGTGACATCAGGGAAGAATAGAAATGTCAAAGCTAAAGGCACTATATCTGAATGCACGAAACATTCGCAACAAAATAGATGGATTAATAGCGCAGACAGAAATTAATAGGTTTGATCTAATAGCCATTACAGAAACGTGTTTGCAAACTGGCCAAGGTTGGGAAGTAAATATTCCAGGATACTTAACTTTTAGAATATATAGGCAAAGGAGAAAGGGTAGCCCTGATAATTTAAAGGATGAGATAAAGACAAAAGAGAGAAAGGATCTTTACTCTGAAAATCAAGAAGTAGAATCAGTTTGGGTGGAACTAAGAAACAGCAAGGGCAGAAAACATTGGTGGGAGCTGTTTATAGGCCCCCAAACAGTAGTTGCAATGTAGGGCAGAGTATAAATCAGGAAATTTGAAACGCATGAAATAAGGGTAATACAGTAATCATGGGGGAGTTTAATCTACATATTGACTGGGCAAACCAAATTTGCAGTATTATGTAAGAATACACCATTTTTGCTGTACATTTGCTAAGAACTTAAAAGCTTGACCAAAGTTAATGAACCAGCATGCTTTGGGAGGCCAAGAGACTGATTCCTGTGAGAAAATTGTGAAATTGTTGAAGCAGCAAACTGTTTTTGAAAATAAGGGGAGCAATTGACCTTGGGCAGGAATGAACTGTTGAGCTGTCGAAAGGAAAAAATGAAACCATGTGCAGACGATGAGTTCCTTGATGCTACTGAAGTAAAACATAATGGACTGGATTTTCTGGGCCTTTGCTCTCTGGGTCTCACCCTGGTGTGGCATGAGATGGGGCGGCAAGGTTTCCTGCGTCCGGTCGGGAGCTTCGGGTACGTTTTTGCGGCAACGCTCAGCAGCACTGCCGGCAAGAGCTGCGTCGGTTGTGCAACGCCTCTCGTTGCAAAACCGTCCGAGATTTGGCTCGAACCCGACCCGTACGCCTGAAATCATGCCTCGCAATGATCGCCTAGGAATCTGGAGCGGTCCAGCCATGCCGGCGGTGATGAGGAAGGTAAAGTGCTGTAAAGGTATGTGCGAGTGTTTGTTCTTTTAATTATTTTTGCGATATTTTGTTGTGGTGGCGTGGGCAATGTTTTGGGAATGTTTTTGTGTTTTTTTTAAAGGTTTTTTCCTTCCTCCCCCGCCCCCCCCCACCACCTCCCAAGGCCTCTCTTGGAGCGCACACAGCCCGGCACTTTAGTTCACGAGTTTCCCATTTTTGCGCCTCGAAAGATGTACAATGCCTACCTTCACATTGCGCACCCTGGCACAGGGCCCAGATGGCAAAAATTCCTTACTAAAGCGCAACCTATTTCTGGCCAGTGACTTTCCTGCCCCGCCTCTGTTTTTGCCCCGCAAACAGAAAAGCCTAAAATCCAGCCCAAAACATTTAATTAACTGACTGTTAACAAGAAGAAATTAAGAAAACTGTAATTTATGCACCTGTGTGTATGCTCACAGGTTTGAAGAGCTGTTGCAGCGGGCAGGTCGGAAGGCCTCCTCATAGGACTGCTCCTGGGCATGGCCAAGGGGCCCATCAGCTGGTCCAGGCAGCGTGCGGTCAGCCGACTGCCTGCCTCTCTTCTGCGATTACATCCAAGCCAGGGTGTCCCTGGAGATGGAGCACGTGGTGTCCACCGGTACGCTCATGGCCTTCCACGAAAGATGGGCGCCAGAGGGACTGGAGTGCATCATTACCCCCGGCAACCAAATTTTAATTTGATCATTTAAGTTTAACGTTTAATTTATTTAATTTGCCGGTTTTAGTGCCCCCCCCCCCCCCCGCTTTTAGCCAGGTTGCACTTGTATAATTTGTGTGTTGGTGCCCTCAAAAAAACCCCAAAAATAAATAAAAAGGGGCACTGGAAAAATGTATTTTGGAGTGTGACCCCCCTTGCAGGGGGCATTTGTTTGAAGTGCAAAACTAAAATAGTTGAAGAGCTGTTGCGGTGCCCTTAGGAAAAAAAAAACAGGGGACACCTGAAAAGGTTTTGGAGTGTGACCCCCCTCCCCCCTTAATCAGGGGGCACTTGATTGTTTTCTACAAAAATAGTTGTAGAGCTGTTGAGGGCGTGGCTTATTCACTTGGAGCTGCGAGTCTGTGGAGTGAGGAGTTCCTGCAATTCTCTCTGTAAGCCTGCAAACCTGTGTACCTAGGAGAGGAGGAAGGGGCCTACTGTTACAACACTTCAAAGGAGAGGAGGAGAGCAAAAGCTATAACTCCACTGCCAAAGAGTTGGAGAGAGGGGAAAAATAAAACAAAATATAACAACTCAGGAAAGTAACATTATAATGTGTGGAAGGAGGGAGAGTCATTTACAACAAACTACAGGTGGGTGTATTGGTGCACACTCCAAAAAGACTTTGCTTTATCGGTGGCGGGGGGCGGGTGGAAAGAAGATTTATAAGAAGGCCGGAATATCGTGGGGGGTGCGTGTGTCTAAGTGTGTGTGGGGTTCTTGCTAACAACTAGGCCCCACACACCACTAAAAGCACCCCTCCTGTCTCTGAGAAGCCTCTTTCTCCACTTCTTAAAAATATATTTAAAAATAAAACAACTGAGCAGAGGAAAAAAGATCCCTCCCCAATTGTTAAGCAGGACTGAGGTGTGCCTCATTAAGAGCTCCCTCTGCTCAAAAAAAGAGGCCAATTAAGACCTTTAGGCCTGAGACATTGGGGTGAGTGTAGCCCTTAAAGGGACGCTGACATGGGGAGTCCATCTTCGCCGGTGGCCAGAGCAAATTAATGCGCACGTGGCGTCCATGGCCACGGTGCCTCCTGCAGCTCTGCCACCATTCAGACTCATAACATAGAAACATAGAAAATAGGTGCAGGAGTAGGCCATTCGGCCCTTCGAGCCTGCACCGCCATTCAATAAGATCATGGCTGATCATTCCCTCAGTACCCCTTTCCTGCTTTCTCTCCATACCTCTTGATCTCCTCAGCCGTAAGGGCCATATCTAACTCCCTCTTGAATATATCCAATGAACCGACATCAACAACTTTCTGTGGTAGAGAATTCCACAGGTTATCAGCTCTCTGAGTGAAGAAGTTTCTCCTCATCTCAGTCCTAAATGGCCTACCCCTTATCCTAAGACTATGTCCCTTGGTTCTGGACTTCCCCAACATCGGGAACATTCTTCCCGCATCTAACCTGTCCAGTCCCGTCAGAATCTTATATGTTTCCATGAGATCTCCTCTCATCCTTCTAAACTCCAGTGAATAAAGGCCCAGTTGATCCAGTCTCTCCTCATATGACAGTCCAGCCATCCCTGGAATCAGTCTGGTGAACCTTCGCTGCATTCCCTCAATAGCAAGAACGTCCTTCCTCAGATTAGGAGACCAAAACTGAACACAATATTCAAGGTGAGGCCTCACTAAGGCCCTGTACAACTGCAGTAAGACCTCCCTGCTCCTATACTCAAATCCCCTAGCTATGAAGGCCAACATACCATTTGTCTTCTTTACTGCCTGCTGTACCTGCATGCCCACTTTCAGTGACTGATGAACCATGACACCCAGGTCTCGTTGCACCTCCCCTTTTCCTAATCTGCCGCCATTCAGATAATATTCTGCATTTGTGTTTTTGCCCTCAAAATGTATAACCTCACATTTATCCACATTATACTGCATCTACCATGCATTTGCCCACTCACCTAACCTGTCCAAATCACCCTGCAGCCTATTAGCGTCCTCCTCACAGCTCACACCGCCACCCAGTTTAGTGTCATCCACAAACTTGGAGATATTACACTCAATTCCTTCATCTAAATCGTTAATGTATATTGTAAAGAGCTGGGGTCCCAGCACTGAGCCCTGCGGCACTCCACTAGTCACTGCCTGCCATTCTGAAAAGGACCCGTTTATCCTGACTCTCTATTTCCTGTCTGCCAACCAGTTCTCTATCCACATCAATACATTACCCCCAATACCATGCGCTTTGATTTTGCACAAAAATCTCTTGTGCGGGACCTTGTCAAAAGCCTTTTGAAAGTCCAAATACACCACATCCACTGGTTCTCCCTTGTCCACTCTGCCAGTTGCATCCTCAAAAAATTCCAGAAGCTTCGTCAAGCATGATTTCCCTTTCCTAAATCCATGCTGACTTGGTCCGACCCTGTCACTGCTTTCCAAATGTGCTGCTAGTTCATCCTTAATGATTGATTCAAACATTTTCCCCACGACTGATGTCAGGCTAACCGGTCTATAATTACCCTTTTTCTCTCTCCCTCCTTTTTTAAAAAGTGGTGTTACATTAGCTACCCTCCATCCATAGGAACTGATCCAGAGTCGATAGACTGCTGGAAAATTATCACCAATGCATCCACTATTTCTAGGGCCACTTCCTTAAGTACTCTGGGATGCAGACTATCAGGCCCCGGGGACTTATCGGCCTTCAATCCCATCAATTTCCCCAACACAATTTCCCGCCTAATAAGAACAAAAAAGAGCGGGGTAAAGAGCTACACTCACCCCGACATGACCATTGAGTAGTGCGTGAGGGCAATGGCTGGTGTAGTTGGCCTCTCAGCCATTCCAAAATGTCCGGAAAGGCTGCGTTCTTCCTGGGGTCAGAGCGGGCGGTGTCCCTGGCACTTAGTACGGGGCTCAAGGTGGGCGGGACCTTCCTGCCAGTGGATCCTCTCGAGGTCACCGCGCAGAGAATAGTTATATCAAATGTCCTGCCCTTAGTTCCCGGTGAACTACTCCTCCCCCATCTATGTCATTTGGGGGAGGTAAGGTCGGGGATAACGCCGATACCACTCGGCTTCAGGGAGGCCAGCCTCCATCATGTGTTCTCCTTCCAGCTTTTCATCCAGCTGGCCCGGGGGGAGGTAACAGAAGGATCATTTAATATGGTCCAAGAGAGGACAGCCTACCGCGTCTTCTGGACATCGGATGGCGTGCGATGCCACGCCTCTAAGGAGGCGGGGCACGTCCGCAAGAACTGCCCCGCCTTCAAGGCTGCTAAAACAGCAAAGGCGGCCAAGATGCCGCCGCCCCACTCCTCCCCCTGTTACCGTCTGTGCGTCGGGAGCTGTAGATGCACGGGAATCATCGGGGGCCAATGTCATCACGGCCACCGGCGGGAGGGAGGGAGAGCGCCTGGTCGGAAGGAAGGCACGGAGGAAAACGAAACACCTTGAGGTGAGTTCTCTCAGTGGGCCAGGCAGCCCCATCACTGCGCTCGGCCAACTCCTGTCACCAGCGAGCGCAGGGTATCCCGAGCCCGTGCCAGAGCCCTTGACCATTTCCGCTTCTGCAGAGAGCTTGCCACCCGTGGTCGGTTTCGGGCACGGAAACGAAATACAGGAGGAGGGAGCAGAGCCGGAGACTTCAGCAGACATCGAGGTCTCCACTCCAAGGAAGCGGAGGATGAACAAGATACCTCCGTGGAGGAGTTGGTGCTCGGTGCGTGTCCTGCATCCTCCACCAGCACTCCCAATGCACGCCGAAGGCGGGAGGAGTCTGTCCCTTGGGAGGGTGAGACATCCAGGGCCCAAGTTTCGATCCGCGCCGAGAACGGCGCAGTCCCGACCTGGACGTCCGTTTTTCGCGCCACAAAGTGGGCCTAAAAAAAACTTTCCTATTCTCCGGCTCCCTGCAGGTCGTTCGAAGCTCGGCGCAGCGCAGCAGCAGCTGTAGGGGGCGGAGCTAGGTCCCTGCGCTGAAAACAGTGCCGGGACCTCTGCACATGCGCGCTACAGTGGGCACGCAAGTGCAGTAGCTCCAGGTGCCCAAAACTGTGTGGGAGGGGCCGAAGCACGCAGCCCCTAGCCCTGGCCGAATGGCCTCACTGGGGCTGCGTGAATAAGGCTCCTCCCACGGCCAGCTCCTGCTTCCTCCCGACCCGACCGACTCCCGCTTCCCGCCTCCGGACCGGACCCGACACCCGCTCCGCCCCCCTCCGCCCCCGGACCGGACCCGACACCCGCTCTGCACCCCACCCCCCCCGCCCCGCCCCTGGACCGGATCGGACCCCGACAGCGACCCGACTCCCGCTTCCCCCCCATCCCCCCGCCCCCGAACTGGACTCAACCCGACTCCTGCTTCCCCCCCACCCCCCCGCCCCCGAACTGGACTCAACCCGACTCCTGCTTCCCCCACGCCCCCCTGCCCCCGGACCTGACCCGACCCGACCCCCTGGACTGGACCCGACCCGACTCCTGCTTCACCCCAGCCCCCCCGCCCCCGGACCCGACCCGACCCGACCCCCTGGACTGGACCCGACCCGACTCCCGCTTCCCCCCACACCTGCTCCCCACCTCCGGACCGGACCCAACACCGACACTGACCCGACTCCCGCTTCCCCCCACCCCCCGACCTGACCTCCCTCTCCCACCCTCCCCAAGACCCGAACCGAACCGACCTCCCTCCCACCACTCCCCCCTACCCGACCCGTGATCCCGACCCGACCCAACGCCACCTACCTGTAAATCTGGTGCTGGGGACGGGCCCTGCCCGAAGTCTCGGGCCGGGCCGGGCCCGTTCAGCCTCCCTCCCCCATCTCCTTTCCTCCCCCATCTCCTTTCCCCCCCATCTCCTTTCCCCCCCCATCTCCTTTCCCTCCCCCATCTCCTTCACCCCCCCTCTCCTATCTCCTTTCCCCACCCTCTCCTTTCCCCCTTTCTCCTTCCCACCCCCTTTTCCTCCTCCCCCCCGTCTCCCTTCTCCTCCCCCACTTCTCCTCCTTCCCCCTTCTCCTCCACCTCCCCCCTTCCCGCTTCTCCTCTCCTCCCCCCTTCCCCCTTCCCCCTTCCCCCTTCCCCATTCCCACTTCTCCTCTCCTCCCCTTTCCCCCTTCTCCTCCTCCTCCCTTCCCCCTTCTCCTCCTCCCCCCTTCTCCTACACCCCCCTTCCCCTTCTCCTCCTCCCCCTTCCCCTTCTCCCCCTCCCCCCTTCCCCTTCTCCTCATCCCCCCTCCCCCCTTCCACCCATTCCCCCCTTCCCCTTCCCCTCCCCACCACTTCCCCCCTCCCCCTTCCCCCTTCTCCTCCACCCCCCTTCCCCATTCTCCTCCTTCACCCTTCCCCTTCTCCTCCTCCCTTCCCCCTTCCCCTCCCCCTTCCCCTTCTCCTCCTCCCCCCCTCCCCGCTTCCCCCTTCTCCTCCTATCCCTTTTCCTCCTCCCCTTCCCCTTCCCCCCTTCTCCTCCTCCCCCTTCCAACTT